>NW_022196912.1:65543542-65546205 GCF_008632895.1 Mastomys coucha
CCTTTCCTCCCCAACTTGCTTCTTGGTCATGATGTTTGTGCAGGAACAGAAACCCTGACTAAGACACATGGCTATCAAGGTGGCAAGGAATGGATAATAGAATTGTTTCTGAAAGGTTTAAATAATATTGAAACATCTCATACTTGTACACACATCGGAACTGGCTGGACACACAAGATAAGCCTCAAGCTTTCTTTTGATTTTGACTCTATTGCTTGCTGGCCCTCATCTTCCCAAGTCAAGTCTTATTGTCATTTCTTCTCTATCTCCTTTGTATCAGGCTCTTTTTACTTCCCCCTTTTCTTCCTGTTCTACTTTGGTTCCTTCTGTTTCTACCTGTTGGTATATTAACTCTCCTGTCTCATTTTCTCATCTCAATTTTAACTTTCAAATTTCTGAACTATTCATAATGATAAATCATATATATATATATATATACATATATATATATATATATATATATATATACTGACAAAGCTTTTGTCATTATTTAGAGCTCTAGGAATTAGGAGTATTAATCATATCCTAGGATTTATATATTCATTAAGTAATTTAATACTGACCCTATATGTTCAAAACACAAATACATGCACTCCTATAGCCATATTATATAAGCTTTACAAAGGAAGGGCCCACTAAAACTTCAGTGAATTAGGGAGAACAAATAAATAACTGAAATCATTTCTTGAAGCTTTAAAAATGGTTATTTATATACCTCATTAAATGATGACATTTATAACCTCATGAAATCCGGAGAAGTCCGTACCTGTTTCAATGAAAAAAGCACACTGTAAATAAGGGTACGGAACTTGAGTAGTTCTATGCCTCTTGTTAAGCTCCTTCCTTGTGGGCTGTGAGCAGCCCCGGCCACAGAGTGTGGCCATAAGGAAAAACTCACTCAGTCTGTGCCCTTAGCAAAATCTGCCTGTAGTCCTTCCTGCCAACAAGCTAGGCATGGGAAATTTCTATTCCCAGACATTAAAGGCCCTCATCTGACACCCCGACCACCACTACAGAGACTGAACATCACTGACCTGCTAACCTGTAAAATATACCGGCAAAGAAGTCGTTTTTCAGCACTAAGTTTTGGGGGTAAGTTCTTTTGTAGCAACAACAGCAGCTACATAAAGGTAGCGTAAAGCCCACGTTCAGGATAAATCTATGAAAAGGCATTTTTGGTACTTTATCCCTGGGTCTTCCTTAAGCCAAAAGTAGACTGACTGCTTTATGCAAGTGAATTGGGATGCATGTTGCTGAATTGTTTTGCCTGTTTATAATGTGCTTATTAAATCATAAAGAGTACTGTCGGGAGTGCCATCAATGTACCTTCTGATCATGTGTGAAGTGCTACCATGGAAATCTTCAGTGCAGCTAATATGTGCTGAGGAAAACGCGAAATAAAATGTATGTATGATTTAAAACAAACTTTGTAAAAATGAAAGTATTTGTTCATATTAGCTTTGAAGTGATAACAAACCTTCTCTCAATGAATTACTCTTAAGCAGGCAGCTCCCATTTTCCTCCACTAAGACAGAAATGACACATTTAGCCTTGTTCAAGTGCAGACAACTCCCCCACTTACCCTCCAAAACTATGAGTCCTCTACACCAGATGGTAGCTGCAGTCACATGCTACATTTGGATTTTATCTAAGTTCATATTTACTGCTAAAATATTTCCTTTAAACTCTTATTTGCATATCAGAGAAAATAAACAAAACACCAAAAAGAAAGAAACCGATTCACTTATTTCCTTGCGGCTGGCAGATTTCATAAAAAGGGTCTTTGTAATAGAAAATATTAATGAAGTAGCAATGTTTTGTTCAGACATTTGCCTACTCTGTCTACTTCATTTATAAATGCATTTTAATGAGGAAATAGAGACTACACAGATCTGCAAGTGTTCCTTTTTCCAACATTTGTTCTCAATTCAAAGATTAGAAATGGCTGATCTGCTGCATTTGGGGGGCTGGCTTATGAATGTGGCACTTATAGCACATTGTTTCAGCAGCTGCAAGGCCAACGTCTCATAAATAGCCCATCCTCCCAAACATATGATTAGACAATAAGGGGAATCTGAAATTTGTTTGAAATCAGTAGCCATAAAGTAGATGCAGTATACTACAAATTGTCCCTCCCTCCTTCCAGCCCAGAGTGTGTACTGAAACATGTTTTACTGTGACTTCATGTGCCAAGAAGCCATTCAGTGTAAAGTTGTCTTTGTACAATTCAATTATGTGTATTGTCAAATCTTCCATTTAAAAAATCTATACTTCACAATATTATAGCCATAAATTCACATCTACCCTCGGACACATTTGAGGGATCACATTCCCTCACATGTGTGTGTGTGTGTGTGTGTGTGTGTATGTGTGTTTAATCTTAATACTGACAGACTTGATAAAAGGGAGGATCTAAGAGACAAAGTCTACCTTCTAATCAACACATAGGAAAAAAATCAGTGGGCAGTGGTATTGCATGTCTTTAATACCAGCACTCAGGAAGAAGAAGCCAATAGATCTTCTATGAATTTCAGGCTAGCCTATAGAATTCTAGGTCTATAAAACTATCACATGACTCCAAGGATACGCAGAGAAATCTTGTTTTGAAAGCTGGAGAAAAGAAAAGGAAAGGAGAGGAGAGGAAAAGGGAGGAGAGAAAAGAG
>NW_022196912.1:65546508-65584193 GCF_008632895.1 Mastomys coucha
GGAGAGGAGAGGAGAGGAGAGGAGAGGAGAGGAGAGGAGAGGGGAGGAGAGGAGAGAGGAGAGAGAATCACAACTACAAGGAACGAAGCCATCAAGCTTATTGCTGTCCTGGGTTGACAGAGAGAAGCATTCTCGATGACTAACCATAATGTCTCTTGGGAATGTAAGTTGTATAGTTCTAGCTTATATCTAACAGTGGATGACCATACTTACAGAACTGTGAGTTCCACCCACATGGACGAGTTACTGTGTCTCTTGATGCAATGCCAGGAGACAGGCTACTGCCCTCTCTATTTAACACAGGAGGTAACAGGATATTTTTTATTCATCATGGATGCATTTTAAATTTTCACCCATTTTTCTTCACTCGACTGTTATCTTATCCTTTCCTAAACTTACTGTTTATTCTTTCAGCTAAGGCTTAATCATTCCTGTTCATGCTTATTGGTCAGTTTGTTTAGAAGGGTTTTTGTTGTTGTTTTTTTTTTTTTATTGTTTGTTTTTGAGACAAAAGTTTTGCTAAGCAGTTCTGGCTGGCCTGGAACTGACCCCAAACCTGAAGTTTCCCAAGTACTACAATTACAGGGGCAGCACACATTAGGTGTCTCTGGTTCTTGGAGGATTACTTATCACAGCTGTCCACAGCAGCACACAGAAAATTACTGTTACATATGTTCATATTATATCCTGTAAATATTTTACTTTTTCACTCAAACTTATCTTGGTGTATCATTTCCATGTAAATCTAATCCCATGTATATATAATTCAAGTAATTATTACTGATTTCTAGATCTATCCATCCTATTATCATATGGCATTATTTGTTCCTACTATTTTTCATAACAGTGCTGCAGTTACTAGTGTGGTACAAGTCTATTTGTGTCTGAAAAGTTAATATTGTATCCCACCTTCACTAAAGATAGCTAATCTTCTCCAGAGTAGTTTTATGAATTCAAACAACACACTGTAGAGAGAGACCCTCTCATCGTCACCATATCTTTCCTACTGCTTATCACCAAACTCTTGCATTCTTTTGACTATGTAATATCATATTCTCATTCATAAGATATTCATTTGCAAGAGAACCACAAGTGCATTCATTCAATTGTTTACATTTTTTCCTCTTTGAATTCAGTGTCTACTCATTTTCCACAAGTACGCTTACTTTTTTTCTAACTTCCTGTAAAATTTATTTCCAGTTACCTATTACATATATTATTTTCCCACAATAACTTCACCTTTAGTTTTGTTGGTAGTATTCTTTGAAGCACAGGAAATTTAAATCTGAGATGACAGAGTTTATCTACATTTTCCTCTTGCTCAATGCAAAGAAATCAAACATAAGAGAATGTATCTTCCAGTCGGTGGTGGTAGTACATGCATGCTTTAATCATTTGTGAGGGAGCCAGACAAATCTCCAAATTCAAGGCCAGCTTGGTCTACAGAGCAAGTTCAAGGACACCCAGGGCTACACAGAGAAACCTTGTCTCAGAAAAAAAAAAAAAACTTTAGAGAATAAATCCTCCATTTACAATTTTAAAAATATAAATATTTATTAGTGATTTCCTTAGAGAAAATGAAGGAAAGAACAAAAATTGAACTAACTAACACATCCTGGGAAAAATACTTCAAATGACTATTCCAAATATTGAATAATAAAATTTATTGCAAGTAGACTTTCTATTTTATACTTAAGCAAATGTATTTAAAACTTTGTAGTTTTTACTAAAATAATAGCATCCAACCTGAGAAGGTTTCCAGCAGCTTATGATGTGATGCTAAACTTAGCAACAGGACCATTTGCAGTGTTTCATCATATTCCTTTGGTAACTGGCATCACACTATGAAAATGATTATTCTTCTTAGGTCAGACTTAATTATCTAAGATTTTAGTTTATTTATGTGTATAGGTGTATGTCAGTGTGTAGATTTGTACCCTGGAAGCAGCACCAACAAAGACCAATGAAGGTAGCAGATCCTCTTGCAGCTGGAATCACAAGCGATCGTGAGGTTGGAGTTACAGGCTATTGTCATAAGCAGGTGCTAGGCACCAAACTTAGGTTCTCTCAAAGGGCAGCCACACTCTTAGCCACCAACCACCTCACCAGCTATGGGTTTTTCTTGTTTGTTGTTTCATTACTGGGCTCTACGGTGGATCTACATTTAGGTTTTTCAGAAGTTAGAAATATAAGCTTTATATACATGAATAAATAATAATATACTAGAAAGGAACTAAAAAGAACAAGGTCAAATTTTCTCTTAACTTATTATCTCTAACTACTTATCTTTGTATCTCAAAGGAACAGTTTAAAGATGACCCTTTTGTGACTTTTTCCTTGTCCTGCATTATTCATTTGGATGGCAAAGTCACTCTATATGTAAGAACCTTCCATTATTGTCACCTGCAGATATGCCACTTTAACCATATTTTACTTCTAGGGAGAATAATTAGGCAGAATGATCACCAAAAACCTTTGTGATAAATCTGCCCCTCCCTCCAAGGCAAAAGCTCATTCTTGGAAGCTAAGTTTCATTTTTAACATTCAGCTGCCCAGATCAGACAGACAACTTCCCTTCTCTAATAGATCTTCTGAAATAAACATCCCATTACTTTCAAACCAGAGACGGTGTGTCTCAGAGGAAATGGATTCTGATAATGTCAAATACATTCACTGCACATCCAGAGAAGAGAGAATGGAGCAGCCTTCCATTCCCATCAAGTAGGAAATGCCTCAGATGGAGCGAAGGTAACACTATTCCACTTTACAAGTGACTCTACATCCATTTTCAAGCTATCTCCAAAGGACTTCAGCAGACTTCGCTTCCTATACATTGAAATTGCTACTTGTTAAATTCAACCAATTTCCATTTCATGTACAACAAAGCCATACCTCCTACTTCTCTACTTTCTATCCATCAGACCCATTACCAACCACATGACAGTGAGTTTATAAAAGAAAGAAAAGAAGAAAAATTCTCTAGAGAGTAACTATTCAAAGCTCTCCAGGCAACAGCTGAAGCCAAGGACTACAGCTCCACTCCTAAAGAGCTCAGACTGCTCACAGTTCTCTATCTCCTGTCCCACAGTACACACCGTCACAGAGTAATTACATAAGCCTCAATGCTAATTTCTGTGTGTCCATAAAACTTTAATTCATCCTCAACTGTGTGTATTTTCAAGTAGGGTTTCCAGGAGAACACTGCTAATGAATTTTATCATATTGGCTCTGCTGCTGCTGCAGAGTCATGGGCTGATCACTATTCTGGTGGGGGAACTCTTTTTTTATCTACATTGTGATTTGAGAAAAAAATAAGCTGTACCATAGACAGTCTGCACTGAACTCTATTGCTGAAATTCCATTTGTTCTTGTTTCATTATTTGTAAGCTGATCTTCCCCTCTGGTGAATCAATAAGATACTTTTTTCCATTAAAATTTTTGGAAACATGAAGTCTAAAGTAAGAGATATGAACTAGAAAGGCGGAGACAGGCCCTTTACATATCATTATATCAGAGATTAGTTAGCCCAAATTTTCAGGAAAAAATATAAATAGACTCATGCTCAATAATTTAATATTTTATATTCTAAATTATACATATTATATAGTCAACTGCCCAACACTGTTTTTTATCTAAGTATCTATATGTGACACTATCTTTTAGCAAGTTTGCTTAAACAGCAATTGTGTTAATCATTCCTTATCCAAAATACTTGAGGCTAGAAGTTGTGAGTTTCAGACTTATTGGTATTTTAGAATAATTGCATATACACATTAGGATATCTTCCAGTCATTACCTAAGTCAAAACATGAAATTCAGTCTCCATGTATTCTCAAGGGCACAGCCTAAAGGTAATATTCTTTCTAGTATTCCTGTGGCTAGGCTCCAATATCCCAGGAGTTCCGTCATGGTGTGTGTGTGCGTGTGTGTGTGTGTGTGTGTGTGTGTGTGTGTGTGTGTGTGTGTGTGAGGGGGGGAGGGAGAGAGAGAGTTATCTTGTTGATTCTGTGTAAATTTTATATTTCTAAATACTTTTAGATTTAAGATTTTCAGCTTAGATACATTCAACCTATAACAGGTTATAGAGACATGCAAAAGGAGGCAATCTATAGAGCATTAATTGACCAATTATTATGAGTTAAGCATAGAATTAAGCATTTTACATCTTGTGATGCTTATATAGTCAATAAAATAAATATCCCTACTTTACAACAGAAAACATTGGCTCCAACATGCCAAATACACAAAGATAATATAGATGTGCACAGTGGGATAAAGACTCGTATTAGGAACTATTAGGTAACAGTCCCACGCCAATGCAGAAAGCCTTGAATACCCCTCTTGCATAGTTGTGCTGGAGCCTGAGGGGTTTTTTTTCCTATGAACTAATTTACCGCACTCCATCTGTGAGTTCACAATTTGGAAAAGTTAAAAGGAAAAAATGAATGATATGGCTTCAGTGGACAAAGGTGCTTTCTACCAAGCCTGACTACCTGAGTTCTACCAGAAACCACAGTGTGGAGAGAAAGAATAAACCTCGAAAAGTTCCCTTATGAACTTCAAGGTACACCATGTACACACGCACACACACACACACACACACACACACACATACATGCACACACACACATGCACACACACATACAGGCACAGAAGGAGAGAGAGAGAGAAAGAGAGAGAGAGAGAGACTAATGAGCCCATTTAAATTTTTAAATATACCATATACTACTTCATACTATGAATATGGTTCCAGTGCCATGAAAAACATGATCTTTATAGAAATTATTAAGCAGCTAAGATACTGAGGAAACTCACTCTTAAGTGTCCTTTTTCATAGAATCTGCTGAGTCCATGTCTTAAGGCTGACCATTTGGTATTATATAACCAATTTGGTGTTCATCCCCAGTGAAGACTGATCCTCCCTCTCTCACCAGTCTTTAATGGCTTGGTAGCTCTTCATCTGGGAGTGTGGTCCCATGATATTCCTCCCACCCATATCATTTGTAGCTCTTATTTGGACATAGTGTTGATATTCCAAGGATACAGCTGCCCTGTCATATATAGAGGACAATCTCTTAGCAGACATCCTGGGCGTCTGGCTCTTACGAACATTCTGCCCCCTTTCTCATGACATTCCCTGAGCTGTAGGTGTAGGGACTGTGATAGAGATGCATCAACTGTGCTAGGCAGATTATGATCCCTTGATCTCAGTATTTTGACCATATGGAGCTTTCTATTATGCTCTCTGGCCACTGCAAAGAGAAGCTTCGTTGTTGGTGGTGAGTGCCAGTATAATGATAAATATTTACAATCCAGTTTGGAAATAAGCTAGTTTAGTCATGTGGTGGTAGTAAAATCTCTAAGATTTATGACCTCACTAGTCCAGGTAATTGGCTAGTTTTCTAGTACTGAGCATAAGTACCCTCTTGTTCAATCAGACAGCTGTTGATTATTGTCACATTATAAGTGTCACTAATGCATCTTTAGGGATACCTTGCCATGTTGATCCCTTTTATGGCTTGTATATATCACAGCTTGGTGGAATTATTGATTGCTTTCTTCCCTTAGCAGTTTGTGTAGCACCTTCTAGTACTATGAGAGATAGTCCTAAGAAGGAGGCTTCTGGGTCAGATCCATCACAATTTCTACAAGTCCGGGGAGTTAAATGAGGATGGTGGTCTTTAACAGGAGAAGGGAGAGAGGGCAATACAGAGGGAGAGGAAAAGAGGAGGGTTCCTTTTCTCTTTATTTTTATAAAACACAACAGGTGTGGTCAGGAGGACTGAGAGATGTGGGGAACAACATAATGCTGCAGCCATGGGACTTCGGGGTAATGGCAGATGGTGCCATTAGGAAAAGCACGCTGTGAACAGGTAGCAGCAACCATGGAATCTAGTAAAATATGTGTGATGTTCTTCCAAGCAGGGTGATGAAGGTTGCAGTGTCACTGCCAGGAGATACCACCAAAGCTACAAGTGGGAGGGCACTGTACCACCAGACAGAGTCTGGACGGAGACGGAGACCTTGCAAGCAAAACTGCCCATACCTCCTCAGTTAGAAGCCACATGAAAAGCACCCGCCCTTAGAGTGGACTCTGAGAGGAACATCATTTCAGCAGAGCATCGACCTCACATGCAAGAGGAACAAGCAGGAATCATGAAGGCCTTATAGGGTTAGCAACAGAACATAGTCAGGTCAGAGCCAAGGAAAAGCCAACACAATCAAAAGACGGCTACAGGATCAGGACAAGGCTGGGTTAGTTCAGAAGAAGAAATGAAGGGTCACATGACTCACCAAAGTACGACTTAAATCATGGGATAGTTTTACTATCCCATAATGCATCTACCACATGGAGTTTCTGATAAGAATAGCTGAAACAATCCTATCTAGTATCCTGCACAGCCATCAGACTTGGGGGGCCAAGGCCTGTTATCCCAGGACTCAGGTCTCTGAAGCAAGGATCACAAGAGGATCAAAAGTTCAAGGCCACCATGGACTATTCTGTCTCCAGAAACCATAATGAAACACAAACTATCTTCAAAGACTTAAAACAGGTCTACTAACTAAAACAGATAAAACCTCCAAACCTTAGGTAATTCAAATAAATACATTAACTGCAAAACAAACAAACAAACAAAAAAGTCATCAAGTACCTATCTTTCTAATGTTCAAGATTAAATTATTTCTAAAACTGATATAACAAAATTAAAAACAAAATAATATAAAAATAACAAATTAATAAATATAAATATTTTAAAAAATAAAACTTAAAAAGTTTATACCTTGAATAGTATAAAGACCACAGAGGGCTTATGTAAAAAAGCTATATAATATATAAAACAGTACATATATATATTTACAAATATTATATATATACAGATATACATATATACACATATATCTGTAGATATATCTACAGATATATATATCTGTGTATATATATATATATATATTTATTATTATTTTTATTTCTTTCTTGAGGGTTTTGTTATATCACCTATGCTAGCTTTGATAACCCTATATCCCAGATCAGCCTTAAACTTGAAATCCTCCTGCCTCAGCCTCCTTGGTGCTGGGATTGCAGGCATGCTAATCATATACATTGTACTGACTGTGCTTTAATAAACATCAAACATTAACACTAAAAATGTTTGTTCAGTTTGCTTATATATATTCAGATACAATCTATATTTAACACTTAAAGTTAGTAAATAAGCCAATTATTTGTACAAACACTTGAGTAAGATTCTACTTCAAGGAAGTCCAATTATAATGAAATACAGTAGCATAACTGATGGATTGTTTTAATTGGCATCTATAGTCTATGGCTTTGACAGATGTAAATTCAGCAGGACATCTACAGTTTGTACATCAGCTTTATTAGTATAATCAATTGTGAACATCATCATTCATTACAGTAATACACTCAGTGGTTCATGACAAAAGCCTTAAAGCCCTAATCCTAAACCGTCACCAATACTATGGATTGCTAGACCTGATTATTGGCAGACAAGAATACTACACACCTATATTTTAGGAAGGTTTGATTGAGCTATAACAAAAATATGAATTAATTAAAAAATAAAAAGCTTACGCCCTTTGGAAGCTCCATGGATTTCTCTGCAGAGCACAAAATCTGACTTGCATTCAAACGCTAGAGTTTAGAAGGAGAAACCTACAAATGCTTCACAGAGCAAAGGGAAGTCCAAGGATTTTACAATTCTTTCTGATCGTCTTTATGGGTGACAAATTTGCTAGGTCCTTAAAGGTTAAAAAATATCTCTTATTTTACTTTTCCATATAAAGTTCACATACGTGAATATACATTTCTAAAAGGATTATGCGCTTTAATTAAAAATACTTAAAATTGGGTCTGAAGAGATGGCTCAGTTGTTAAGAGCACTCTCTTCTCTTCCAGGGGACTTGATGTGGTTCCCAGCATCCATATACGGTGGATCACAACCACCTGTGACTCTAGTACCAAAGATTCTGAAGCCCTCCTCTGGATCCCACAGGCGCCAGGCACGCTTGATTGTAGGTATACACATTCAGGCAAAATATCCGTACATTTAAAATAACATTTTTAATGAAAAATTAAAATAGAAAGTTGAAGAATAAGAGTAAAACAAGTATTCATGGAGTGACCATCTCAATTTCTTTGTTGTAAATAATGTGTCTGTGGGCTTCAAAGCCCTAGTGTATTAAGAAATTAAAGTTTGCAGATAAAGGATGAAGTGGTACAGTACTTACCTAGCATAGACACAGCCATGCCCTTGACTCCTTGCAACAACACAAACACATCAACAGTTAGTCAGCTTTTTATTATTTGTTTCTAATTCAATCAAAGGGTGATCATAAATGCAGTCTTACAAATCAACAATTGGTCTTTAGTGAGTTGGCTTTATGCCACGGTACATGGTCCACTCGATAAATAACTCTTGCCTGACTAAATATATATTTTATTATCTCATTATCCAGTTCCAGCGACTCCACATGTGTTTGCTAACTGTTCTCACACCATCTATGCTTTTACTTTCTAATAGTCATGTTGATCTCTAAAATAACTGTATCAGAACTCCTAGGGAAACTGTGGAAATCCTCAAACCCAACCCCAGACTGAAAATTCAGAAACCCTGACGTGGGAAGGAAGTGGGTTCGACAATCTGTTTCAGTGAATACTCCAAGCAACTGTGATGTGTGCTAATGTGTGAAAAACACTGGCTTGTTCTACCAATTAGTGAGCAAAAAAGTGTGCTAACGACCCACTCATTCCACTGTGGATTCATCAGTTTCTCCTTGGGATTCTGTTTGTTTAGCTATTTAGAGACTGTGCTATTTAGGAATACACAACATTCAAATTGTTATATTACCCTGACAAATTATTTCTTTAAAATCTAATAAAGCCCTCTTGTATATACTAATTGCCCATCTTTCCTCCTCATTGTCTTCCAATAATCAAACAAAATTACCATGTCCGTGGTTGTGCACTATTACCTTTGAACAGCTTGTTTGCTGAAAAGCACTTGGGAGTGTAGACAAGTGTATGGATAGGTATTAAAAGGAAGGTAGCAGAGAAGAGGGGATTGATTGGCAAAGTCAAAGCTTGGAGGAAAAAGTCATCAAAGACGCTATCAAAAACTGAAACAAGAAATTCAGAGATATGGTCACACCACCTACCTTTCAGAGCAGGCCAACGAGGTAGGAAGTGTTATCAACTGAACTATGCTCCCCTCTACAAAAGTCATATGCTGGCATCTGAACCCTCCGTGCTTCAGATGTTTAGAGCAGGAACGTTAAAGAGCTAATTATGAGAAATGAGGTTTCTCATTTCTCATCCTAATCCTATCTGACTGATGTCCTCAGAGAAGAGGTTATCCCAGAGAAAAAAAGTACATATGAAGACAAAGAAACGATCATGTACCAGGCAAAGACAAGAGAAGGTGGAGAGAAGATGGCAATGAACCTGCCAATGGGAAAAAAACCCATATCTTCAAAGAAACCAACTCTGCTTACACACTGATCTTGATTTCCAGCCTCCAAAATCTTGAGAAAATAAATGTCCCTTGTCTATATCACCTTACCTGTGGACCCAGATGACTGGCCCGGATGACTAATTTACCAAGTAAATGCAAGGTAGGAGCCAGGTGCTCCAAACTGTACGTCTGCAGCAGATATCCACAGAAAGCAGAGCATAGCCTCTGAAAACAGGCCTTTGTGGCTCTGAGCCACCATAGATGCATTTTATAGATGCTCTCAAACTACAAATAGTGAGAAAATTGCAAACTGCTCCTCAGACGCTTCCACCTGAACACACCTGAAGAGAACACCTCTGTTCAACCAGTATTACTAGGTAACAATGTATATACAAAGCAATGTTTAATGAACAGACTAAATATAATAGTGGATCATATATATCATGGTAGAAAGCGATAAATGCTATAGGTAAGATGAAGGGGAAAAGGTTTGGAGTGAACAATGAAGTCTATTTGCAGCTTAAACGTAGCTTCTGAATGGGCTTATTTAAATTCCAGTGCTTGGAAGTTGAGGTAGGAAGCCTGCCATGATTCTCAGTCCCGCCTTAGGTACAGAAGACCCTGCCTCAAAAATGGTGCAGGTAATTGCCACCAAGCCTCAGTTTGGTCTCCCAAACCTACATGGCAGGAGAAAAGAACAAAATCCCACTAATTGTCCTCTGACCTTTATTCTTGCACTTCTGCGTGTGCATGCCCCTAAACCCACACAAGCACATGCAATTTAAGATTTTCTATGACAAAAATAAATCATTTGAATATTGGGCCAATTAAACAAATTATGGCATTTGTTTTACGTTAAATGGTATAAAGTGCTAAAATAGTTTCATTGTATGAAAAATAATATACCAATTGGCTGAAATATTTCAATAACGTTCAGTCCTCCATGGTAAAGGCATACACTAGTAGCAGGTTCACCGAAGCAGTGAGACACTGACAGGAGGAAAATGACCAAAACTCTACAAAAGCAGGATAGCCAATGAAAACCAATTAAGAGATATGTTCATTTGATTTTTGCATTAAGAGAGAGGTTTAATGTTTGTTTTCCCAGACCTTAGAAGATCTATACAGCCTCTAATATTCAAGCTCTCATAGTGCAATAATGGAGTAGAGCCATTTACCTCACATAGCCAAGCAGGCAGGGAAAGATGGAGAAAAGGGCACAGAGGAAGGCAGCCCCTTCTAGTTCCTATGATTCTCTCTCCATACAACTCCATGCAAGGTTTCAAAGCAGAGCATAGCCTTCATCATGGGAAAAGAATGTTCTATGGAGGCAGCATGCCATGCTGTCGCTCCTGACTTTTCTAATGAAGAAAGAGTGGGTTAAGTAGGACGCTCTCCTTGCAACAAGGCTCTCCTGTGTCTTTCAAACTTTCTGTGCATTAATGTCAGACTCAGAAAAAATATTTATGTGTGTGTGTGTGTGTGTACACATATATATTCCCCTATACTCAGTACCTGGACATTACATACACATACACACACATACATAGGTAGAAAACAATACGGGGAACAGAGAAGGCCAGGAGAGGATACTGTGGAGAAGAAACATGGTCAAAAAATGATTTACTTAAACAGATTTACTTCAATACAATTTATTATTCTTATAATGAATGTACACCAATGGTTTTTAATTTCTTCAATTCATGTGTGCCATTTATCATTCTAAAAACAAAAATATTTCCTAATTTAAGATAAATAAAATTTATATAGCATGCCAAAACATGAATAACATATATATGTATATATATACATATACATATATATACATATATATATATATATATATATATATATATATATATATCTTAAAGCTGAAGGAAATTTAACTAAATAAGTTACTAAGCAGGAGTCTGTATGATGAACACTAAGAACCTAATCATCTGAGACACAAAAACCAGTGCATGCATAGTATACTCCCCATCTATAATAACATTATCAACATATTAGGTTATAAAACATACTTTAGAAGAGTCATAAAGCTACACTTTTAAGCACAAGTTCAATATTTGGAGAATAGAGATTAACTCCGAACACAAAATGAGGTGATGAAAATGAAGAATATTAAAGTTAAGACAAAATCTAAGACAGTTTATGAATTTATACATGATGTAGAAAATAAGTCATTTTATTTAACAGTATATTTTGTTAAGTTGATAAGTACTAATACAATTTCTGAAAGTAAAAGCTCAAGTTACATCATATATGTTAGTATGTATGTTTTGTGTCTTACAATGGAAATAATATCTATGAATATATTAGTGTCAACAGAATAATACAGAATAATCAGAAAAAGCTGAAGACCACGTTGTTTACAAACAACAAAATACTTATCTAATATTATTAAATATTCAGTGCATTAGAAAAAATATCTTGGCTGATTTGCCAACTGAAGATCTAACAGCTTGCTTGAAACATACACTGAAGAATGGGATGTTGGCAGATCTAATATAACAGTCAAGAGGTTATCATTCCATATGCAGTATAGATAATAACTATATATGGCTTGATTTTATATACAAAACAAAGAACAGCTTAAATTAAGCAAGCTGCCAAATGTTTTAGAGCTAACCAGTAAGGCTTTATATTTTTCAATGAATGTCTAAGTGGTAACAGTTCTTGATTGTTTCATTCATTACCAAACTGAACTAGATATTGATACTGAGTAACCTTCACTCCACACATCCAGATATAATCGATATAAACTGTGATTTGTGGAGCTCACATTTTACAGTCTAGTCAATTAAATAATATGGAATACAATTGCAGTTGGTATATGCTACAAGGAAATTAAAAGTGGTAAGGAACCATAGGTTATGAAGGAAGGGAAGGGCTTTGAGGATTCAATCAGAGAGGTCTTTACTGTCAGACAGTACTTTGCACAGCTCTAAAACCACAATCAGGAAAGTCACCACATGAATATTTAAAGACACAGTAATCTAGCAAAGGGCACAGTGAGCACAAAAGCCTGGAGGTACATACCTGTGAGTACTATGGTACTCACAGCAGTAGACTAGACGGGGCAAGGAAGAAGTCACATATGACAGAGGCAGCCAGGCTGGATAAAGAGTCTCATCAGCATCACTGAGTTTGATTTTATTCAGAGTTAGATAGGAAGTTATGTGACAGTACATAAGTCACTCTTTAGAAGTATTCAATTACTAAGAATAAAACAAATACAAACCGACAAAAAAAAAAAAAAAAAGTAGAGAGGTCAGCTAGTCAGCAGATGGCAGGTGAGCATGGCAGAATGTATGTGACCAGGAAGTAGTAAAAATGAGGAGTCAAGAGTTAGGATCATTTGCTGATGGTCTAGCTGTAAGAATGGAGTAGATAAGTCAAGCATGGGGCCTTGGAATGAATGAACTTGGCCCCTCCGTTGTTCCTAAATCCACATGCACACAGAATCAACCTTCAGCTCTCTAGGAAAGCTGATCTAACTGGCTCAACATGGGGCAACTCTCACTCCAACTGTCTCTGACTGCTTTACTACAGTGTGTCTACAGTTCATAGTGCTGACTTCTTCCAGACCTGCCCAAGTATAAATCTGCTGAGCAAAGTTCCATACTGCAACAGAAGCAGCCCATCATTCTAGGGACTGTTCAAAGCTCTGCCAAGTATGTCTCTTTGGTAATGCCATCACCAGGTAAAACTATATATATATACAAAATAACAAGGGTTGTGAATTCTAAACAACTAATCACATTTGGTCAAATGGCAGAGATTAAATTATCTGACTCTGGCAATCTTACCTAGTTTGCCCATTTGGTACTATAAGGTCCATTAGTGTAGCCATCATAAAGGGTCATAAGTAAAGAGTCCAGATGGCCTTACCTGGGCATCACAAACAAGTGATCTCTTCATCACAAACAAGCTAGTCTTCAAAGTCTGATTCACAAGAACAAAGACAAAAAACAAAAACACAGTTTCTTCAACATACAAGCTTAAGATTTCCAAATCCTATTTTAAAGATGTCAATTACACATTCCATGAATAAAATGACAAGAGGGTCCAGTTATCCTTACGCAGGTATCAGACAAACATAATCATTTTAATTATCAGTTGACCTTTTAGGATCCATATTTCCATGGCCTTTTCTGAAAGTCTCACTTCCTTCCTTCACTTGTTCTTGATGGTGCAGGAAATTACTCTAAGATAATTAGAGTAATCCAAATCTCTAAATTTCCAGTCAATCCATGATTTTGAATACATACTTATACTTTTTAAAGTACATATATGTTCTAAAATTATGGGATGATGGTGGGACGGGGGAAACTTAAAGGTCTTCCACACCTAGATACATAACTATACAAGCATCGTATGTTTGATATAACTATTTTTAGAATGCTTTGGAAGTTTTTGAAAGCTTGCATTGTCCAGTGGATCTATTTCAACTCCTACCACAAAGTGGAATTACTAATTCACAATCTTCATTGTTAGGTAGCTATGAACAACCCCTGTTGTGCCTTGTAAGGGTCAAGGTAAACAGAAAAATGCTGTCTTGAATATAAGGGGTCTGTATCTGATCACTAACTGCTGCCTGACAACAAACATAAGAAGGTGGGTGGGCCCCACTGCCCCTCAGCCACTGCTTCCAGACTGCATAACCCACAGCTCAGGTCACTTTATGGGAGTTAAAGGGTCAATATACTGTCCTTCCTTTTATTTTTCTTTTTTCTCCCTTTTGAGAGGCTGACTTTGAAATCAGTAACAACAACAACAACACACACACACACACACACACACACACACACACACACACCTAAAAAGCCTGCACATATAGGGGAAATATATAAAATTAGTGATAAAACCCAGGAAACCCAAGATGAAAATGAACAAATTTCCACATTATGAAGTAATATGCAATTTTCAACAAAAATACCATATAGAATCAAAGAAACTAGAATGGCTTTTTCAAGAAAAAATATTATCCATAAGAAATTGTCCTTGATTAAAAACCCATAGGAGATCTACCTACTAAATAGAGACTTTAAAAGAATTATATTAAGATCTTCAAGGAAGTGATGGTCTAGAAAAAGTCAAAAAAGGAATATACATACAAAATGGAAATATCAATAAAGAATCAAACCAATGAAAATAAAGTTTAGAGCCAAAGAAAGAGTCAATACATCTCAAGAGAGACCAATAGGGTTAGCAACTCTGATAAACAAAAGAGAAAAAGTTGAAGAAACATGAGGAGCATCTAAGAGGATTGAGACATCAGAGAACCAACATACAAACTGTAGAGGGACAGAAACTGGCCGAATTATTGGAGAAACAATAGCAAATTTAAAAATAAAAACAAAAATCAAACAGGAATATAACATCAACTATAACACTTAACCACTTAACACAGGTACAAAAGGATTCACATAAAATAAAAAAAGGACAAGTTATAATCCAATACATTATCTTCTAGTATAGAATCAAGACAACATGAAGATTCAAGCACCAAAATCATATATGCACTGGAGCAATTTACTAAAATACAGGTAAATATTTATGCACTGAAGCAGATTAGCAAACTATAGGAACTAACACTGATGAAGAGTGAAACAGTTTTATTTCTTTAGTCCTAAAGTGAATTTATCTGCATTCTACTTTATTTGAAAGTTAGATGGATCACAGAATGGAAGGCCTGGTCAAAGCCTTAAAGATCAACTTGATGAGTTTTAATTTATAAACTATTAATAGAAAACGAGCACTCACAAAGTAAAGGAATATGTATCAAAGGCTCCATCCATCAGACAGCAGTGAGGGAGACTTATGAGCAATCTTCCCAAATCCCTGCTCTTGAGTTCTTCCCTTTGCCCTTCACTGCCAACCAAGTTTAAGCTGAAAAAGTGAGTGCTCTCATGGAAGAATCATCTGTCATACAGAACATACCATAAGCTCTGTTCAAATCTATCACCATGGAATCCTTTATTCTCCCTCCACTTTGGGCTGCACCAAAGTACCAGTGTCTGAGTGAATGACAGCACAGGGACATTGCTACCCCTCCTATGTCACAGGACAAAAGGAACAAAGGAAACTGAATTGGCAAATACTGGAAAATACAGGCAAATAAAACAGTAGCTGTTAATCCACAAAACCAAAGTAAACTGTTTGCCAAATCTATACAGAGTGTTTCATTTGACACAAGCAGATCAGTCTACACAGGGCTGCACTGCCCATTCCATATCTCCCTTACAAAGAGTGGGACATTACTGCAGACAACTGTTGAAATACCAGAATAACTGGTTATATGATTATATGGGCACAGCCAGCACTGGGGAGGAGCCCTCAGAACAAAACATCAAAACCACAGATTTCCCGTTAGGGTATTTTTTTTTTTTTTTACAAAGGAAAAAATAAACAATGAATAGATGTCTGGCCATGGAGAAGGAAATACAGGCACCTAAAGTAAAGATAAAACTTACTCTAAAATCTGCATCAACGGGCTCTATCAGTACAGATTATAACAGTGGTCCATGTGATTTTCAGCTCAGCACACTAACTGATGGTACATGCTTCTACTTTAAATGTTTGATAGGGATAGGACCCAGGTCAGGTCATAGCAAGTCTGGAGAGAGCCGAGGTACAGAGTGCCTGGAAGCTCCACTGTGGTTTGGGTACCTAAAATACAAACAGACCCTAAGTACATACCTAAGCCTAATGACTTGACAGGGAGTGAACCATTCCAAAGGAATTCCTTCTGCCTGTGTACTGGCTGATTTTCTGTGTCAACTAGACACAAGCTGGAGTTATCACAGAGAAAGGAGCCTCCCTTGAGGAAATGCCTCTATGAGATCCAGCTGTAAGGCATTTTCTCAATTAGTGATCAAGGGTGAGAGACCCATGGTGGATGATGTCATCCCTAGACTGATAGTCCTGGGTTCTATAAGAAAGAAAGCTGACCAAGCCAGGGGAGCAAGCCAGTAAGCAGCACCCCTCCATGGTCTGTGCATCAGCTCCTGCCTCCAAGTTCCTGCCCTGTGTGACTTCCTACCCTGACTTCCTTTGGTGATGAACAGCAATGTGGAAGTATAAGCTGAATAAACCCTTTCCTCCCCAACTTGCTTCTTGTTCATGATGTTTTGTACAGGAATAGAAACTCTAAGACAGCCAGTCTTTCTGGCAGATCTATATGGCGTGATCTATGCACCTGATTCGATTACAAACACCCACATGCCAACTAAAACTCTTTCGTAATGCCTGCCAGTTCCAGAGGATCTCACTCCTTCTTCTGGAATTCATAGGTACTGCACACACATGACACACAGACAGACATGCAAGCTAATTAACCATACATGTATAATAAAGATAAATATTATTAAATCAGAAAATAATATCAAAGCATACTGTAACTTTTTCAGTAAAAATGTTTCTTTTTATTATTTTGTGAATTACAGAACTAGGTTAGTTCTTTGGGATTTCATTATCACTATGGGTAATGGTTGACCAAATGTGAACTGAGTTGATAAATCTTAATATTCTGACAAATTAACTTAATCTAACAATCCTACTCTCCTCTTCCAGAAAGAATTAAGAAAATAAAGGTATTTATTTATTAAGTTTATTCCAACATCAGAACAAGACAGCCTAAACTTAAATCTTGAATTCTCTGCCAACTGACTCCATTCTCTCTTTGAAAATGGAAATTATGATCATAAAAAAAAAAAGCATGCTTGATTTGAGTTGTGTATGTTCAAAGCACAACTCACACAGCCCAGTGGTCCTTAGAACTGGTAACACGAAGGAAACCAAAGTGGAAGTGGGATGCTTTTTCTTACATGATGCCATAGCTTATTTGTAGTATGTTGTCATTGCTGTGTTCTAAACGCTCACAATGTACATTCAAAATGTCCCTATAACAGGAAAGCCAAGGCTGAGTGTGTAGGTTTGCTGAAGGGTACATTACAATCCAAAATGAGTCATTTTGAGGGTGCCATTGAGAAAACAAAACAATCTGGTTGTAATTTCAAGAGTTTGAAATTGGGGTAGAAAGGAGTGGACACAAACAGGAATCTACTCAAGAACATGTGACTCGGCACAGCACGCATCACATGTGACTCGGCACAGCATGCATCACATGTGACTCGGCACAGCACACATCACGTGACTCGGCACAGTACACAGCACATGTGACTCGGCACAGCACACAGCACATGTGACTCAGCACAGCACACATCACATCACATGTGCCTGCAGCCATTGAGTCTGCACGAGGCCGCTACTGAACTGCTTCCAGATTTTATCTTGAAGCAATGTACTCAATCGGGCTTTTTCTCAAATCTATTAATCTTGTACTCATTTCATTGAGTTACCTGAGAAATTAAGGAAGCCTCTTCACATCTCTAGTGAGATTTCATTGTTCTAGGACCCAAGTCAAATGTGTAAATATCTAACTACAAAATATAGACAAGTCAACCAGGAAAGGCTTACAGGGTAGATGGAACTGCCAGGTAAAGGCCAGAGAAGCTAAGAGTGATATGACAGGCTGCATAAAGAGAGCATAAGCAGCACAAAGGCGGTGGCTATGTGCTTGCATCCCTTTAAACCATCTCCAGCCTCACCCACAGTAGAAGGAAGAGCGGTGCTGCCTCTATGTAAACACTGGGGGCCATGCCACTGCAAAAGCTTCTCCTGCAGGAGGACCTAATTGAGGACTACTTGAGAGAGGAAGGATTGCTGGTGCAGGCAATGCCAGCCAATCAGGAACTGCTGTTTAGGAGAGCTGCTTTCTTGGAACCAATGGAGACATGGGTGGATGGCATTATGGGAGCTTGCAGCAGTGCTCAGATGAGCTTGCTGCAGCATTTCTCACCTGCTCCTTGAGTCTGTGTTGTTGACTCTGTACCAACTCCCCCAACCCCCAACCTCCAAGAGCAGTTAGGGTAGGGCGGAGAGCTGTCCAGGGCCCACAAACAGAGTAGGAACTGAGAGAACATCTACAAGAAAAATAGGTTTAATAAAATACTACAAATGAAGTCATGAAAGTGGTGATGGTTCCTTTAGCTGTCTCTCTTACCTTTTGCAATGTTTACATGTCGCTTCTAGGTAAAGTACAAAATACCAAATTCCACCTCCCTGGCTCCTCTCCAGGTTACCAACTTCAAGGTACCATCCACTTGTTCTGAATTTAGCATTAAATGTAATATATCAAATATAAAATAATAGCTGTTGATAATAAGGCTAAGAAAACATTTACATGCCTTTTAACCTATGAAATATCTTCTCTTAATATGCAAATGGTTCTTACCTTTGTATTAACTGAATATTAAAGTAAACATCAAACAATGTTATTCAAACTATGCTAAGTGATGTCTATGAAACATTGCTTATTCTCATAATTCACATGTCAAATAGGATATGAAAACTAGACAGAAATTAGAAACTTCATATTTAAGACCAAAACCAAACAAAATAACACTCTTTTGAACATCCTAGGATGCCAATGAGAAGTCTAACACATTCCTTTCCATCAATATTTCACCTATAAATGAAGCAACTCAATCATTTTACATAGAATGTAGTCAAGTTCCGGATTTCATAACCAACAATGGATTAGCACCTTACAACTTTTTGTATATACTATGTGATAAGACTTTATCAATTATACATGAGAACATTGTCTCACTTAACTTTCCAACATCAAAAGTTTTTCCAAATGTAAGGCACATGGACATCTATGAGGTACCCTAACTGTTGAGTGCAAAGCCATAAAGACACAGTAAAAGCACACCCCTAAGGAGGCATGTTCACGCCTGCATATGTTCAAAACCTGGAGTTCATGCCTGCATATGTTCAAAGCCTGGAGTTAAAGGAGTCCAAAGGCACAGAGCAGTGGGGGTGGACATCGAGGCGGAAAGTGCAGATAGGAAAGCTTTCCCAAGAGTCAAGGACTACAAGATGAACAAACAGGCTTTAGACAAGAAAGGGAAAGACATAGATGTGGTCTCCACAGGATGTAAGGGGAAGGATGAAGCAGAGGTAGGCATTTAGTAAAGATTACCATTAAGGAATTAAGTTGGAAATTATGAGCAAAAAAAAACCACTGTTGTGAGTTCAAGCTTGGTTTTACAAACTTTCTGGTGAGAGAATCTATGATTTATAGACAAGAAAAATAAGTAGTACAGAGCATAATTGATTAATTGGGTAGCAAACACCTAGTGAAGCTCAACTCGGGAGTTTCCAAGAAGCTCTGCTATACCACCACTTTACACTGGCCTAGAGTCTTATCCAAAACAAATCTTAAATACTGTAACACACTTAAAATCACCTAAACCCTTCTGGCCACAGTCCTTCTAGCCCTTTAAAATCCTTATATCCACTCATCAGAACGTATACTCTTCAACTACCCAACAACTTGGATCTCATTCTCAAGTACAGGCAGACTCATGAATGTGCTGTACAGACAAGATAACAAGAGTACAGGGAAGGCCTATTTACTTATCATGTTTGGGTAAAAACCAGCCAAGTAGTGGCACTGAAAGTAAACATGTGAAGGAGGGGTGAGTGCTGACTTTGAAAAGAACAAGATGAGTGTTGTAGCCAGAGGAAACAGCCAGGAACTGAAGTGCAAAGCTCAAAAAACTCTTTCTACGTGTTGAAAGACAGTCAGCATGGCTGGAATGCTGGGGACACAGGATTAATAGTGAAATGAGGGTGAAGAAGGTGGTGGTGGCAAAGGCCACATGTCACAGACTGTGAGCTGTGGTAAAAATTTATACAAATCACAGTGTTAACACTGCCAAAACATTCGTAAAAGGCAAACATGGTATGAAGTAATGCAGATGGCATATGTGTATCATGAAGTCTACAGGGATGGTCCTACTCTGGTTAGTATATAATGCAGATGGCATATGTGTATCATGAAGTCTACAGGGATGGTCCGACTCTGCTTAGTATACAGCTTTGACATGGTAATCTCAGAAACATGTGACTCAATTCATTCCTAGGTGAGCCAATGACTCCTGAACCTGGGAGTTAGCATCCACAAGTTAGTTTTCCTATGATCAGGTTGGCAATAGATTTCACATAATAATGAACCTAAGGGGTGTGGATGAAGTGTGTGGTCAAATATCCAAAAATCTGAACCACTAAAATATACTCCACATCAGGCTATATTTCTAAAAGTTAAAAGTCATTGTTGGTAGGATCTTTATAACCATTGTTAATGCATACAAAGTAAAGATCTTATGTACAGAAAGGGATTGTTGGTCTGTATAAGATGTGCTCCTTGAGTTCATTAACATTCTTTTGTTTATCTTATGTCTGCCCAAGTGGGTGTGTGTGTGTGCATGTACTCGAAGAAATGCTGAAGACCGGTGGTCAATCAAGTAAAAGCTCATGCTGAAATTGTTGAGCTCTGGGAAGTGAGCCAGTTTGCAATCACTATAGGAACTGCTTGAGCGAAATTCCCCTTGCCTCTCTAGTTGTGAGCATTACCAGAGCACTGCTCAAAGGAGGCCACTTTGCATAGTTTAGTTCTCTCTGACACAGAAGATGTCTCTTCTGAAATCAGGCTGAATTGTTTTTAAAAGGGGTGTCAATAAAATTAAGCACAACATATTCACTGATTACGGGAACAATAACAAGCAGTGCCTCTTGTACTGTAAAGAAGTCTATTAGAAATATCTGGAGGACACTAGAAGGGCTATAGTGCTCCATCTTATTTTCAGTTTTTATGTGGTTTTACCAGATTCATATAGAAGAGGGATGTGGTCTGTAAAACTGAAGACTTTCCATAGTGAGTGTGTTTCCTCAGAAATAGTGATGTCAGAAAGTAGTTTTCTTAGGATAAAATGAAGCCTTTCAAAATTACACATCTCTTAAAAGTAAAAATTGAGGTTACTAAGCATATAAATTCGCATTCTTTGGCTCTGCCAATGTCTTCTTGGAACAATGGGACTCTAGGCACAGCCATATCAATGTATTATTCTAGTTCCTATGGAAACATGCATCCCCATTCCTGAGCCCAATCAATATGGACACAGTACAAGGCAAGGACACTTACAGAAAAACAGTATCATTTATAACTCTAGTAAAATGTGCTTTCAGCTATCAGAAATATTAAGAAAAAGGCACAAACATAACTTTGGAATGTTCTCTGACATTACTAGTCATTCTAATAGCATTCTGAAAATAAAAGCAAAAGCACACTCCTACATTTCAGAATTCCCCATATGGAAGTCAGCTCATGCACATCTCATCGAGAACAGAATGAAGAAAGCCATGCATGCACACACATACATACACACATACACAAACACACGTACACACACCTACACACACACACACACACACACACACACACACACACACACAAATGGAACACACTTTTATTTAAAAGAGAGATTTATATATGCTGGATGATTAAAAAATAGTAAAATAAACCTCAAAACTCAACAACCAACAGGAATCTCCTAAGTAATTCATATAAGTAAGCTGGAATTACAGGTCATTATACAACACTGGTAGTTTCAAAGAATTTGAAGGCTAAAAGAAAAATCAGATAAAAGTGTACTTAAATTAATCATAAAATGTTAGTTGTTACTCTATGCTCTATGAAACACTGTACTATGGTAGATAAGGAGAAACCTGAATTTTCATTTTGACAGGACGGTGCTGATCGGGAGACATAAAATAGACAAGATGCCACTCCAGCAACACTGAAACGTCAAGATCATCTACAGGCAACATGTGGCACCAAACTGCCATGATAAGATAAAACCAAACCTGGGCCAAAGGAAGAGTCCAGGCATATGCTAAAGGGAGCGCAATCAGACTTGGTTACAAGTTTTCACAGCAGAGGATACATCCATGGATGCAACTGATTAAAAGCATAAAATGAGAATTTATATAGCAACTCTGAGGGCTTAATTTGAAAAGGAGAGGACTCAGGAATTGCTGGGGTTGGGGGCAAAAGGCACATGAAGAAGCAGGGGTCTGGATCTGCATACAGATGACAGTTCTACATGACCTGGAAGGTTATGTGAATTTCACCTCAGTAGGCCATTTTAATGTTGGTGACACTGGTGGTGACTACTTTAATAAACTGTAAAATGTTTGGCAGCATCCACACTTAAAAAGATACAGAAGTTAGAGATAGTGTTGGACACTGAGTATGATAACACTAATGGTCTCCTACGACTATATTTAATGGCATAAATGTGTATTGGGTATTTTTTATGAATATTTTTTATTAGATGTTTTCTTTATTTATAATATCTCTTTTCCTAGGTTCCCCTCCTAAAAAGAAAAAAAGAAAAAAAAAGAAAAAGAAAATGAAAAAAACAAAAACTAAAACAATCCCCTGTTCCCTCCCCCCTCCCCCTGCTCACCATCTCACCCCCTCCTGCTTACTGGCCCTGGCATTCAGAAGTAGAGACTCACAGCCATCCATTGGACTGGGGTACACAGTCCCCAATGAAGACCCAAAGAGAAAGGACCCAAAGAGCTGAAGGTTTTACAGCCCCTTTGGACAAACAACAATGTGAACTAACTAGTACCCTCAGAGCTCCCAGGGACTAAAACTCCAACCAAAGAGTACACATGGGGGTACTCATGGCTCCAGCAGAATGCATGTAGCAGAGGATGGCCAAGTCGGTCATCAATGGGAGGAGAGGTATTGGGTGTTTTTTAAAGCAAAATCCAAAGCAGCTTACTATTTCCAATGAACAATAAGGAAGACTGAGGAGATGGAGTACTAACCTTGCCAGAAGATGCTATCTTGAAGAGTTAGGATAAACATGATTTACATTTTTATTCTATTTGCTCTTCCATTTCAAAAATCCAAAATCTTAATTGTATGTGTTTTCATTTTTTTTAAAAAAAAAAAATACACTTGCATTCAAAATAGACTCACACCAATACAGAATTTACCAACGTAATTCCTGATTTTCTAGGTAGGCCCAGGCAGAAGGCAACAGGTTCCCACACAATACTCAACTCTTTAAGTAGCAACTTAAAACATGTGTTGGAATCCAGACAGCCTGTAGGTAGATAAATACCTACTCCAAGGCACATGGGAGTTCTCCAGTGACTTCTTCTCTCTAATCTCATGATATTCATTCTCAGTTTTGCCTCAGAGAGACAGCAAGAAGACTTATTGATTTAGATATAATTTTCTGCTTTTAAATGCTGCCTAATACCAATCATTTACATGCAATTGATGATCTTTATGCCCATAACATTTGTTTTCCTCTGAAGGGATTATCATAAGAAAGATCCTTACCCTCCCCACCCCACCCCCAACCCCCAAACTCTGAAGTTCACCACCAGGGCTTACCACCTCCTTCTTAATGGTCCTTCATGAACATGGTTAGCTTTTGGCACTATCATCACCCCTGCCTACTGATTCTCCCTTCTCCTTATTATTACCAAGGTGGGGCAAAAATAAAGGCAATCAAGTGAAACCCTTGGCTCAGATTTCCTCCATATTTCATGAAATCCATCAAACAAATGCCCAGATTACATTTGACAGTAAGATGGGCAGGAGCGTACCTCTTCAGCTGGGGCTCCTTCCCCTGCTCATTCATGGATGCCAAAATCAGAACCTACAGTTCGGGAGCTATGCACAGTTGCATCTTGTTTTGAGTTTTTGTTTGCAAACTGTCAGTAAGATCAGAATAAATTGCATGATATGCAGTCCAATATGTATATTCTTGAGCACATCTCAATGTATCCACCAAAAAAAAAATATTCATAGCTGCAGGTGTACAAAAAAAAGGCAGAATTATGGCTTGATTTGCCTTGATAAGCGTGGCAATTTTCTGTACACTTCTCATAAAGTGCTAATCAATTTCAGCTCAAAATAGATTGAAACACCCAACAGATTGCTGCCACAGTCCACAAATGTTTGTCATTCGTAAGCTGTGGCAATAATGTGAATTCTAAAGGGGGTGTGTGTGTGGGGGGGGACAGTAACTGAACTGTGCCTTGTAAAAACTCCTTTCATTTGCTGTGTAATAATCCCTGAAAAAAATGTTAAGAGTCATTTTGAAATCACATATGTCGGAAATTTCTATTCTCATCCCAAAACATCTCGAAGTAGGATGTATCACATAGTAACACTGTGCATCAACGGCAAATTTCACCATAGAGGAATTATATTTAGGATTGGATGTAATAATGATACTTAAGAACTATAGGGAATGTATGCTGTGTTCAGTGCTCCTCTAAGATAAAATTACAGATGGGCTCAATCACATGTAACTTGAAATTAGATTGAGAAATTAATTTACCAGTATCTTTTACTATTAAAGGGGGTACCATCTTTTAGAATGTTTTGCCAATACTCCAGGCCCTCCATCCTTGCATTTCAGAGACACTTAGAGGTGCTAATGCTTATATCAAAGCACCTTCTGATTAGCGATGTTCCTGCCATATGAATCACTCATCTGCCCAGGAAGTTTTGCCAAACGTGAATGCCAAAGCTTTGCAGAGTGTCCTCGTCCTACCCAGGAAGCTGCTGCTCGGCCCTAACCCAGGCTTCGCCTCGCCTCTGTGAGTATGAGCAACAATTGGTAATGACATGAAGCTGGGGTACAGAGAGCCTGCCACAGCAAGCAGGAAATTCAATGAGAATAGATAGCATTTCGAGTTTTCACACCTTCTTCTCTACTACAAAAGTGAAAATATAATTTTTAGGATAAAAAAACTACACAATTTGTCTTTAGGAAAAAAAAAGAGTACTTAAAAGTTGTGACTTTAAGCAACTTCTGTGATCACCATCTGCCAAAATAATTTATTGCCAAAATGAGAGGCAGTAGAGTGTAGTAGATGCAGGCTCTGTAGTCAGAGTCAAATTGTTACATGATCTGCCATTTCACAGTGACTTTTAAGGACCTATCTGCCTTCTCTTCGAGCTTCATTTGTAAAAAGGCAAGCCTAAGCACAATTAACCCAGGACGGCCCTGATGACTCAATGAGAGCCTATGCCCAAAGCTCTTAGCAAGGCAGCTTCTAGTCAATCTGGAAGGAATCTCAGTTTCTTTTCCTGTCACCCCAGTTCCCATTGTGAAGACCAGGGCTCTCTCCTGCCTCACATGACTGGCTGGGAACCGAACCCAAGGTAAATAAGTGCTCTTAACCCTTGAGCCATCCCTCCAGCTTCTAGCTGAGAGTCTTAGTTAATGCTTCTAAACAGAGAAACACTAATAAAAGTGATTTATGGCATTATATTAATATTAATCACTCATACTTGCAAAGATATTTACTTCAAGAGGGTCAATATGTTTATCTTAGACAAAGAGTTAACTTTTCTAAGCCTTGGTTTTACACCATTTTCAGAGATAACTTAGAAGGGAAAGCCATAAGAAAGGCCTATAAAATATTAACAGAAGACTAGTAAATTAAATAATATGCATGACATCTTGAACAGAAAAGTCAAAACTATGTATGAGATACACATATGGATACTTGATTTTTGACAAAGAAGGCAAAATTATAAAATAGAGAAAAAGAAAACATCTTCAACAAATGATGCTGGTATAACTGGATATCTGCATGTAAAAGCATCCAAATAGATCCATATTTATTACCCTGCACAAAACTCAAGTCCAGATGATTCAAAGACCTAAACATAAAACCAGATACACTAAACCTAACTGAAGAAATAGTAACAAATAGCCTTGAACTGACTGGCACAGGAGACAACTTTCTGAACAGAACACCAACATCTCAGGCACTAGTACTGTCAATAAATAAATGGTATCTCATGAACCTAAAAAGCGTCTGTAAAGCAAAGGACACTGTCGAAAGGATAAAATGGCAGCCTACAGCACAGGAAAAGATCATCAACCTCACATATGGTAGAGAGCTAATATCAAAATACATAAGAAATAAAGGAACTAGACATCCACAAACCAAATGACATGATTAAAAGTGGGCTACAGAGCTAAACAAAGAATTCTCAACAGAGGGATCTCGAACGGCCAAGAAGCACTTAGAGAAATGTTCACTGGCTAATACAGATGCAGATACTCACAGCCAACTATCAGACTGAGCCCAGGGACCCCAATGGAAGAGCTAGGGGAAAGACTGAAAGAGCTGAAGGGGATTGCAACCCCATAGGAAGAACAATATCAACTAACTGGACCACCCAGAGTTCTCAGGGACTAAACCATCAACCACAGAGTATGCATGGAAGGATCCATGACTCCAGACACATATGTAGCAGAGGATGGCCTTACCTGACATCAATGGGAAGGGATATTCTTGGTCCCATGGAGGCTTGATGCCTCAGTGTAGGGAGATGCTAAAATAGTGAGGTGGGAGTGGGTGAGTAGGTGCAGGAGCACCCTCACTGAGGCAAAGGGAAGGGGGGCAAGAGGGGATGGGATGGGGGGTTCTGTGGAGGGGAAATGAGGAAGGGGGATGCCATGTGAAACGTAAATGAATAAAGTGATTAATAAAAAAATGTTCACTGTCCTTAGTTATCAGAGAAATGCAAATAAAAACAATACTGAGATTCCATTTTATGCTCAACAGAATGGCTAAGATAAAAAAATTCAAGCAACAGCACCCGCTAGCGAGGATATAGCACAAGGAGAACACTTCTCCATTGCTGGTGGGAAAGTAAACTTGTACAACCATTCTGGAAGTCAATTTGGCTGTTTCTCAGGAAACGGGCAATAGTTCTACCTCAAATAGGTCCAGCTATACCACTCCTGGGTATATTCCCAAAAGATTTTCCACCATACCACATGGACACTTGCTCAAAAATGTTCATAGCAGCTTTACTTATAGTAGCCAGAGACTAGAAACAACCTGAATGTTCTCCTATGGAATAATGGATAACGAAAATGTGTTACATTTAACAATGGAATATAACTCAGCTATTAAAAACAATGACATCATGAAATTTTTAGGCAAATGGAACTAGAAAAAGCTACCTGAGTGAGGTAAACCAGACCCCCAAAAACAAACATGGTATGTGTTCTCTTATAAGTGGATATTAGCCATACAGTAAAGGATAACCATGTTTTAGACCCAAAGAAGCTAAGTAACAAGAAGTTCAAGGTGGGATACATAAATCTCACTGAGAAGGGGAAGTAGAGTAAATATTGTGTGTGGACTGAGGGAAGGGCTGCATTGAATTGAAGGTGGGGATGGGAATAGGAGGGATCAGGGAGAGAATGCTGGAAGAGACAACTGGAATGGGGGTGGAGCATCTCTGGAATGAGCTATGGCAATGGAAACTCCCAAGAATCTATGAGGGTAATCCTAGCTAAGACTCCTAGCAATGGGGAATATGGAATATGGACTGGCTATATCTTACAACAGGCAAGACTTCTAGTGGAGGGATTGGGATACCAACCCATCCACAAAAACTTCAAGCTACTGTTTGTCCTGTCTACAAGATGTTCAGGGTTAAAAATGGAGCATAAATTGAGATAATGGCCAACCAAGGACTGGTCTAGCTTGAAACCCATACCATGAGAGAGAGCCTGCTGCTGACACTGTTAATGATACTCTGCTGTACTTGCAGACAGGAGCCTAATCTAACAGTCATCAGAGAGGCTTCACTCAGCAAATGATGGGAAAAGATGCAGAGACCCACAGCAAACCTTAGGAGGAACACAGAAAATCCTGTAGAAGAAGAGGTGGAAGGACTGTAGGAGCTACGGGGGTCAAAGACACCAAAAGAAAACCTACAGAATCAACTAACCTGGGCCCATGGAGCTCATAAAGACTGAACTGCCAACAAGGGAACAAGCATGGGACTAAACCTGGGCCCTCTCAACATGTGTTACGTTAGTGTAACTTGGTCTTTGTGTGGGACCCTATCAGTGGGAGCAGTCTCTGTGGGAGCAGTGGCTGTGGTCTCGGACTGTTGCTTGTCTTTGGGACTCTTTCTGCCTACTGGTGCCTTGCCTAGCCTCAATAGGAGGCCTCCCCTCTTCTGTAAAGAAAAAGAGGAGCAGTGGAGAAGGGAAGGTTTCAGAGAAGGACTAGGAAAAGAGGAGGGAGGGGACACCTATGGTTGGGATGTAAATTGAAATAATTACTTAATTAATAATTTTACAAGTGTATGTGGGAAAGGATATCATCCATAGGAAAACGGGCAGCTTATTAGATGTCAAATTGAACTTATTTTGATTTCATTTCTTCCACTGTTGTGGGCATAACACCATTTTGTATTATTCATTTTAAATAAAAATATGACAGCATTAACAGAACAATTATCAGGATGATAATGGTAAATGTTATTTGCAACAGTAACATATTTAAAGATAAGCAGAGCATCCCCTCACCAGAGGAACGAGATGCTTTACCTAAGCTTGCTTTGTTTCTTTGTTTCTTTGTTTGGGTTTTGTTTGGTTTTTTCGAGACAGGGTTTCTCTGTGTAGCCCTGGCTGTCCTGGAACTCACTCTGTAGACTAGGCTGGCCTCGAACTCAGAAATCTGCCTGCCTCTGCCTCCCAAGTGCTGGGATTAAAGGCGTGTGCCACCACAGCCTGGCGTCCTAAGGTTGATTTAATGCTCTAATAATGTCCACTTAAGCATGGGTTTCTGAAAACATCCTAAAAAAAGGTCTTAGAAAGAAACCTTGCTGATTTGTTGTCAGGGCTCCTTTTCTGCACATGTCCACAAACATGACAGCTAACTATTACTAGTCATCTTGTTCCATGACATAATTATCTTCTCCCTTCCTCACATTTCATGCAACAGCTACCACAAACCTATCGCACACTTCAAATATTCAAATCCCCTGTCAAACCTCTTTTACAGTCAAGAAACACCCGCACGAAAAGCACTCCACTTGTATGTGAGCTAGCAGGACTGGGATCCCTGAGCCCAAGTCCACAAGGAAAGGTAGTGAAGAGCAAGGGAAGCCAGCGTACAAAGTGGGTTGCTCATAAGAGAAACCAACTCTTTAAAACAAACAAAAGAACGAACAAACAAAAAACAGTAAGAGTGTCTGTCCTTTGCTCCAGAATGAGTGCTCCAAGGCTCTTCATTATTCATCATCCTTGAACATGTGCTGGGAAACAAAAGGCAGCTAGTGTCTCTGCAAGGCATGACAATGAAATCTGTGCACATTATGTCTCCCTGTGTAAGCTCCACCTGCATCTCAATTCTGCAAAGGCAAAGCCATGAAATTAAGGAACAGGCCAGGGCTAACCAGGCATTGGAGCAAAGGGAAGGTTTGAGGGACTTGGAACAACAGAAGTTTGCACAGGCTGATTTTGGTAATGAGTATAAAAATCTACATACATATTAGACTTCCTATAACCATCCATTCCCTCAAAAGAAAATTTTGCTATAAATTCATTTTAAAATATCATAAAACAGAGTGAAAAAATTGAAAACTTAGGACTATATCAAGATTTAATTTTTATTTAGCAAAGTCTCCAGAGTGAGACAAATAACACAGAGAATATATTCTCAATGCATCTAAAAATCATGAAAGCACAGAAAGGATCCAGTACCCTAAAGCTACTTGTAAAATGCCAACTCTATCACAAAAGAGAAGTTATGAAGGACTTGAAGATAACTAACAAGAAGTGCAAGAAAAGCTACCCAGTATCTACAGGTAAGGGCAGGCAAGTAAACTACCATGGCCAGGCAACTAAGAGATATGCCTCCATTCAGGATACCGCTTAAAGAAGTCATAAAGTTAGCAGGTGTTGCAAGTTAGGGAACTGTAACCACAGCACACAGTGGTAAAGGTAGAAATTCTTCAGCTGACATAGAAGACAGTCTAGCACAGTGTTCTTACCCTCCAGTGACCACCCCTCTGCAGGGTCCAACAACTCTTTCATAGGAGACCTTAAGACCATTAGAAAACACAGATATTTACTTAACAATTCATAACAGTAGTAAAATCACAGTTATAAAGTAGCAGCAAAAAAAAATTTTTATGGTTGGCGGGGGAGGGGCCATCACCACAACATGAGGGACTGAAAGGGTCCCAGCTTTAGGAAAGTGAACAACCTGATGACTAAGGATGTTGAACATTTCTTTAGGTGCTTCTCAGCCATTCGATATTCCTCTGTTGAGAATTATTTGTTTAGCTCTGTACTCCATTTTTTAATAGGGTTATTTGTTTCTCTGGAGTCTAACTTCTTGAGTTCTTTCTATATATTGGATATTAGCCCTCTGTCAGATATAGGATTGGTAAAGATCTTTTCCCAATCTGTTGGTGGCCACTTTGTCCTATTGACAGTGTCCTTTGCCTTACAGAAGCTTTGCAATATTATGAGGTCCCATTTGTTGATTCTTGACCTTAGAGCATAAACTATTGGTGTTCTGTTCAGGAAATTTTTCCCTGTGCCCATGTGCTCGAGGTTCTTCCCCACTTTCTTTTCTATTAGTTTCAGTGTATCTGATTTTATATGGAGGTCCTTGATCCACTTGGACTTGAGCTTTGTACAAGGAGATAGGAATCGATGGGTCGATTTGCATTCTTCTACATACTGACCACCAGTTGAAGGAAGATCAAAGTGTGGATACTTTGGTCCTTCTTAGAAGGGGGGTCAAAATACTCACCAGAGGAGATACAGAGACAGAGTGTGGAGCAGAAACTGAAGGACAATCCATCCACAGATGGTCCTACCTGGGGATCCACCCCACATACAGTTATCAAACGAAGTCACTATTGTGGATGCAAAAAAGTGCTTGCTGACAGGAGCCTGATATAGCTGTCTCCTGAGAGGCTCTGCCAGTGTCTGAAGTGGATGCTCACAGCCATCCATTGGACTGAACACAGGGTCCCCAATGAAGGAGCTAGACAAAGGACCCAAGGAGCTGAAGGAGTTTGCAGCCCCTTAGTAGGAACAACAATATGAACTAACTAGTACTCCCCAGAGGTCCCAGGGACTAAACCACCAACCAAAGAGTACACATGGAGGGAACCATGGCTCCAGCCACTTTATGAAGCAGAGGATGGCCTTGTGGGGCATCAATGAGAGGAGAGGCCCTTGGTCCTGTGCAGGCTCAATGCCCCAGTGTAGAAGAATGCCAGGGCAGGGAAGCAGGAGTGGACGGGTTAGTGAGCAGGGGGAGAGGGAATGGGGGGTTTCGGAGGGGAAAGGAGGAAAGAGGATAACATTTGAAATGTAAATAAAGAAAATATCTAATAAAAAAAAGAAAAAAAGAAAAGATATGTCCCAAAATTGAAGTCTGCAAAAGAATATTCAATTAAAAAATGCAATGTACAGATCTCTTAAAAAAAAAAAAAGGAAAATAGAGAACCACTGGTCTAGTAGATCCTCAGAATTGACAAAAGATCCAACAATTCCACTTCTTTGTACACACCCAGAACTGAAGACAGGGTCTAAAGAAACACATTTACACTAACACCATAGCACCATTGCTCAAAATAGTGGGAAGAATAAAGGAAACCATCTACTGACAAATAGATCCATTTTTATGCCAATTGTGACACACACAAGGAAATGATGCTCAGGTATAAAAAAGTAATAAAGGACTGGCACACACTACAGTTGATATGAGTCTTGAAAATGTTATTATGCTAGGTGAAATGAGCAAAGCAAAAAGGAATAGATACTGTACGATTCTATAAACACAAAATATCTAGAGCGGCACATGAGTGGAGAACAAAGAAGAGAAGAGTAAAGCTTGGCAGAGTGTGGGAAAAGGGGAGAGAAAAGAGTGAGATCCTTGGGGTTCCTCTCCTGATGGATGAAAATGTTTTGAAATAAGAGGGGCTATTGTCAAATGACTGCTTCTGGGGAAGAGGTGTCAGCCTTCTTTAAGGATGAGGCTCCTGGTAAGTTTGGCCACACTCCTGTGGATGGCCCACACCCAAGAGTGTAAGAGCAGGACAGAATGAACTTGATGGTTAGTAACAATTTATTTTTCAAAGAGGACATGGCAGAGGGGTATACAGGAAGATGGGGGTAGACCTGAGAGGAGTTGGGGAAGGAGTACCAAGGTGAATATAATAAAAATGCATTGTGTGACATTAATGACATTAAGTGGCATTAATGCCCTTAAAATGGCAATGGTAAGCTTGTTAGACTTTTTGGGGTTTGCCACGTTATAAAAATAAAGTGCATAAGTATTTCAAGCCACTTAGACCCAAAGCCCTGTCTGGAATGATTCTTTTTTCTGTTCCACTCTCCTTACAGTAAAAATTCTTAGAAAGGCTGCCTTGGCTCAGAGCCCACTCCTACTCTATCTCAGCAAGGAGTCTGCTTGCTCCCAGCAGGGCCAAGCTCTCTGGCCAGGCTCCCATGAGGCCTTAAAAGAAGACCTCTGTCAGGCTCTGCCCTAGGCCTCCTTAATGCCAGGCAGCCCTGATTCTCCTCAGGACTTGTTCCTGCTCAGGTAGGCCTTTGCTGGTTGGACCCTTGGGTGAGTCTTTCACTTGTACTCTCAGGTTCCAGCCTGGGGACTTCCGATGCTTTGTAATGGACTTTTCACCAGCCAGTCATCCCTCCTCCCTATCCCTCCTCCCCTCTCTCTCCTCTTACCTCTTCCAAAAAGCTCTTGCTTCCTCCAGATTCCTCAAATCAGAAATGTCAGGCTCCTGGGGCTCCCCATTTCCTCGCCGTACACTGCTTATGCACCCCTCTTCCTATTTGAAATGGCACATTCAGGCTTGTGTATCATTCTTTCCTCCCCCCACACAAGATTGATTTTAGACTCCTTAGGACAATGCTTGCCTGACACTAGACATCAAAGAATGAAGCTAGGTGTGGCCCACACTGTAATCTAAGCACTTCAAGGGCCAAAGAAGAAAGATCTGGGGGTTGAAATCTGTCTTAGCTACATGATGGGCTTCAATTCAGCCCAAGATACATACGTAAGACCCTGTCTAAAAGCAGAAAAAAATGGACACCTTATTTCAGTCCCAAATACAAGAGTTAAATAAGATGCTGACAAACATTTGAAAGACTGTTGTTTCTAGGCAATTAGCTAATAACCACAAAATCAAAGTTTAGACAAGGCCATTTCAGCACACATGCAGTGTTTAGTTGTTCTACAAATATTATTTTGTAAGGGTGAATATTTTACCCCAAAATAAATAGGACAGGTTAGAGATTAGCAACTTGCTGGCAGACCCTCTGTGTTTTTCTGTGACTGGCAGTTGACCTTGAATCAGATGATGGACTATAAGTCTGCTAAAGACCTAATGACCAACCCCAAGTTTTATCTCTAGAAACAATTATGCCCAACAATAAATAAACATGCTGCAGTTAACACTACTTTAACGATGGTTTTTATTCTTCAGCTTCTCTCTTTTTTTTTCAGCTATCTTAAAATACATGTAAATTTTACCAAGTTCCTGCACACACACCAGCAATTTTGGGAGACAAGATCCTGTTCCATAGCACAGGTTGCCCTTGTAGTCAGGATCCTCCCACCCTTCATCTAGAGTTGGATAATACAAATATGCACATCTAAGACTGAGATAAACTGCTTTAAGGTGTTATAAGAGTTCCTCATGCACATGTATGAGCAATTTCCTACATAAGTGCACCACGTGCACGTTTGGTGCCCACCGAGGTGAGAAAAGAGCATCAATTTCCTAGAAGTGGAAACATAGTTGGTCCTAAGACCCCACATGGGTACTGGAAACTGAACTCGGGTCCTTTGCAAGAACCACAAGTATTCTTCACTGTTGAGGCTTCCCCCGTCCCTCAAAATTCTTAAGAATAATCAAACATTATTTTCTAACAAATCTCTGGAGGTTTGTTTGTTTTGTTTTGTTTTGTTTTGTTGGTTTATTTTCATTTGTTTGTTCTGATCTGGCTAAACTGAAAGTCTGTGTCCATAAAACTATTCCACATCTCCCTCTCCTAGGGCCTTCAAACTGCCAGATCACTTTCTATTTCTATGACAGAGACTGGTAAGGGTCTAGCTCACACCCAGGATCATCCAGAAATCATGCTTTCAAGCCTGTGTTCTTTGTCCTCAGGTTCATCCACTGTATCACATACATCAAAATACTTCTCCATATTAGGGTTGAAACGTGCTCTGTTACGATACACATGCCGGACAGCTTGCTTTTGCAACCACCAATGGAACTTGGATCATTTCTACTTCTTGGCTACGACCACATATCCTGTTTCTATTCATGACACAAAAATTACAATGTATATCATTTCTAAGTATAATGAATTAAAAGTTTGCAGGGAAAAAAGTATTTTCTCGAGTGTAGATTTATTGCTTTTTGAAATATATATTATTTTTAGAAGGAATCTTATCTTTGTAGCTCACACTTCCACTAACAGACATATGTTTAACACAGTCCAAACAAGGAGTCTGTTCTAAAAATGAATATTCATTCACTTTATTGACAAAGTAGCTCTTTTTAGCTACATTTAGAAGGAACTTACTTTGAGAAAAGACTTGTTTACTGGTTTCTGAATTGTGTTTGATTGACACATCACAAAATTGTTGCTTTTGTACAGGACTATGTAAACAGCTCCCAGCCCTTTGGAGCTGGACCTAAGATTTGCTGCCTAACTTTGCAGTCCAGAAACCTCCCAGGATTTGGAACAAAGACAAGGAAAGGCAATCCACAGAACACAATTCCCAATTGTGTGCCTGTGTGAATTGTACGCCTGTGCAATCTGTCCTCACCCACTGCTCCCACATGCACTGCTGTCAGCATCTGACCCCGTTAGGGAGCTGATAAGAGGATTGTGAAGGCCAGCAGATTTTATTTTTAACCTTCCCCATATGGCTAACCTTCTCCACTCTGTGAGAGCATCATCAACAGAGACGATCATCACATGGCAGCTCCTACCCTGACATGTTTGGGTAATTTGGTCAACTCAAACATGATGCTCAGTTGAAGAACAATATGGACACCATGATTTCTTTTCTGCTTAAAATCTATATATAAATGTAAAAGGTCCACAGGACCATTGACTGAAAGGATTAAGTAATTTACCAGCCTTGGATTTTAAAGTATTATCTTTAGTCCTATGCAATGTTCTGCTTAAATAATAAACACAATTTTTAAACAAATTTAGTCACTAGGATTTTTCAATCAGTTGTTTTGTAATGTAAAACATATGTGATAATATCTCAACTCAAAACTAGACTCAAAAACAGAAATGAATGATAGTAACAGAATTTTAAAAAATCATTGTATTTATATTTCAAGTCTTATATAAGCAACAGTAATTTTCACTTAATATAACATTGTTAGCTATTCCAAGTAGAAAGGGTTTTCCATGTGTGATAAATTTGCATGTAATATAGAATGAAATTGTTCATTCATTAGTTCAGTATACTTGCCACAAACATTGGTTGCAAGCTCTATTTTAAAAACAAACAAGAAAGCCAATCCCAAGACTTGAGTCACATGCGAAGAAAACATGTGAAACAGGTCAGAGTGGAAGGGAGAGAGCTGGGGATGCAGACTGGAAAAGGTGCAGATCTCTTCCATGGGAAAGCAGAAGCAACGACCCCACCCCCACCCCCTACCCAAGAGGTACCAGTACACTACACCTTGAGAAAGGAGCCAGCAAGGAGACTCAGAGAGTAAAGGTGCTTGTCACCCTGGGACCAACATGGTAGGAGAAGAGAACCAATTACCATCCTCTGCCCTCAACAAGGCATTTATGAAAAGTAATAAGTAAGTGATATATAGTAGTAAAAAAAAAAAAAAAAAACACTCACATAAGGCTGAACTCAGCAACTTCCTGGGTGACTTAGGATTCTCCAGCAATGAGCATGGGCTGGCCCTGCAGCCAACAAAACTGGTAATCAGAGTTTTCTCTTAAAGCCTAAGTTCTCTGCCCTGAGGAAGTCAAGTGCAGAGTTCACTTCTGTGAGATAAGCTTTCAGTGACTCTGTGACTCCCAAGGTAAACGATAGTGTCCTTCAGATGATCCTAGGCACAAACCCAGACAAGGTCTGAGTCTCGCATCCTGACTCTACATTCACAGTCCTCAGAAAATGCTCCATCAAACATGAGAGTATGTAGGCACTCTCCTGGACTCCAGCTATGGAACTGAAGGCTAATTTTCAATACTGAGATAAGATGCCTTTCAAAAATATTAACACTAAAAATTCCTTACCAAGAACAAAAACAGCATTTAGTGGGGTTAAGGGAAATTCCTATTTGCTAAAGAGAGAAGTTTAAATGAAACTACCTTCCTGTTCTGATACAATGTTACAGGCATGTCTCACAGAATACCTGAAGTATGAGAAAATACTCTGGTATCCATCAGACAGCCATCCAGGGTAACACACTGGAATTTCCAAAAGAACAGAAGGATGGAACATTTGTTCTTTAGCCAAACACATTCCTGCAGGAGGAAAACTTAAGAGTAAATTCTAGTCACTAGAAATCACTGTTTTTCAGGATTATTCCAGAAAAGTTAACATGATCTGAATGTATACTAGGACTGTAACACCCTACACTGTTTCTATGCCTGGGCATTCATAATGCTCAATGGGAGATGACAAAGTTAAAAACACAGATACAAGACTGAGCACACAGCCATTCTATGATTACTATATATAGTATGTAATATATATACATATATATGTATATACATATATGCATACACATACACACAGTGTGTATGTCCATGTGTTTAGATCCATATACATAAGATTTCTGCTGAAAATAGCTGTTCCAACTCCCTTGCCCTCTTTCTGGTCAAAGGAAAAAATCCCAGAGCCACAAAATTGGTGATAATATCTTCAATGACATAACAATCTGGAGAAAGAATTTGCCAGTGTCTTCAAATGAACAAGTTTATTTTTTAAAGAATCATATTTAGGATAGAGTTCCTAGAAGCACATTCAACCATGCAATGAAAAAAATATACTCTGTGCCTACCACCACCTGCTGATACCCATTACAGCCAATTCTCTTCATATAATACACTGAAAATACAAAGATGTGTAAAGTGTAGCAAAGTTCCGTGTAGATGTGCGTGCACTATGATCTTCCAAAGAGTTCCTCAAAGCTCTCTTGAAACAGAATAAAGGAAGACAGTATGAGAACGTTCACTGTCATTTCCTTGTGCGTTAGGTTTAGTTTTTTAAGCAGTTTGCAAATCACTATGTGCTGACAAAGCAAAACCATGACACTTCTAGAAGGCTAAAGCAGGAAGGTCTCAGACGCAAGGCCAGCTGGGCTAGATAGTTCTAAGTCGCTTTCAGCCACATACTGAGGAAAAGGAGTGGGGGGAGAGGGAAGGAGAGGGGAAGAGATGGGGAGGCAGAGGG
>NW_022196912.1:65584324-65622395 GCF_008632895.1 Mastomys coucha
GGGAGGAAAAGGAGGGAGAGCAGTGAAGAGGAGGAGGTGATGAGGAGGGAAGGGGAGGTAGGGGAGGAGTGGGGGAGAGGAGAGGAGAGGAGGAAGAAGAACATGTGAATTATATTTGTTCTTTCCTTGCTGATAGGAGCTGTCATTCTAGCACAAATGACTAAAATTCAACACGGAACAGTTTTCTGGAAAGAAACTTGTGCACCTCTCAATGGCACATCTGGTGGCTGCAGATGGTGAAAATTAGCATAATATTTCTGCAATGACACGCCAAAAACCTAACACTAAATAAGACTTACGCCTGATGTCAATTGCTCTTCTTACCAATGGTGATGTCAAATCATCCAGAAACAGTGCCAAGCTTCCTAAAGAACTGGCTGAGACATTGGGGTGAGGGAAGATTTCAAGGTCAGTCAGTGGTGAACTAGATTTAATAACAGCCCACTGCTCCCCTTGCTCCCCTTCATTTTCTGAAAAAAAAAAAAAAACAAGCAAGTAGCCCACCAGAGGTGTGACAACTACAGAGCCTGGAGTGAGGGGGCAAACACTGTGGGCATCCTGTATAATGTAGGGCAGAGTCCTGGGCCTGCATGTGGATGTCTACTGAATACATTCACAGTGCTAATGCAGAAGGAAGGAGCAACAGTTCTCTAGGCATCAAACACTCCGTCTATACTACAACAACCACAAAACACTATAAAGAAGGAAAACTTATTAATATACAATGTAATGTGGCATAATTTCCATGAAGGGTTTCAGATATTTAAATATCACTTGGTGGTAAAAACCAGGAACACATGAAGGTCTCCAGAGAGATGCATAAGTTTCTATCTGGAATGGCAGGACAGGCATCCATGAAACATCCGAGGTGTGACACCTGAGCACAGGCTGAGTTCTAAATAAGCAAATCTGTTTGAGAAAATGAAGCCACCTAAGGCTAAGGTATATAATTTAAAAGCAATAGAACAGGTAATTACATGTAATATTTGTGGACACTTTCTAACCCTTCACTTACAAGTGCCTGACTCCCATACCTCATTCTCTAACCATGAAACAGGCATTTCTGGAGCAACAACAAAGGTATCAATTGTTAGGGTTACCATTTGGCCCAGGTTTGAGACCCAACAGCATTGTAGATGACACCCTAGAAGTGCAGTTATTCAAAGAACAGGAGAGGGAAGGAGGGGAGTGCCTTGACAACACATGTAATAAAGCTAAGGTACGAGTTAGAAAATCCATATGTATTTTAGACTATCATGGTAACAGAACACAATCCTTGATGCTGTTTCTTTCCATATGGAGATCAAAGATAATAAATTCCAATTATATTCCAGGAAAATAGCAGCATCAGTTTAACTAGGTTATGGCTTACAATGATATAAAAACGAAAACTCTAAAACACGTGGCACAAGGTGATCTGAGTTCCACTTAATAGGCATCTTCTGATGGAAAAAATACATAATCATTAGTTAAATGTTGAACCATTGGTGTGAAAGCTAAGGCTTCATAGGACTGAAAAGTTCACTTATCACAAATGTCTGTTTCAAGTAGACTTTTCCTTCATACAAGCTACACCTAATATTAAACACCATGAGAGAATCCCCATCAAAAACATGCAGCAACTACTTCTAAAGTTCAAGCTGCCTAGCATCAGTGTCCCTAGAAACCCGGGACTTACCACTGGCGAACTACACCAGTGCATGCCACTAAGCCAGTGTACAAATGGCAGAGGAAAGACGGCAGGGTGCTGCAGATCTGGGTGTAGTAAGAGTCACAAACTAAGGATGCTGGAACCCTTGGGTAAATGGAAAGAGCCGTGGACTAGCAGCAGCTTCTCAGAAACTCAAGGGGTAGCAAACCAACCCAGCTAAAAATAACCACCAAAAGTGCCTTGCTTTTCATACGCAGCAGAAGTAACGTGATGGTGATGGTCTCTGTCCAGCTCTGTCCAGCTCAGAAATAAAGTGAAATGAAACAGGTAATAAACTTTTCCCTTCCTCTCTCTGTATCACTCCCATGTACCCATGGTCCACACTACACACAGGGGTTAATATTATACTGCTCGAAGCCACCATCTGGAGTGCGACTGACTCTTCTCTGTCTTCACTGATAGCGGTCTCCTTTCAAGGGCATGCTGATGCTTGCGGCACTACAGCTTTCCTTTGCTCTGCTTGAGTAAGACCCCACACCACCGTGACCTCAGAGCATGCCTCACGAAAATCTACCATGATGACTTGATGATGCACTTTTCTAATATTTTTCAAATCCCCTTACAGAATGCTCAGTTTTTCCATGTCTGTAAGGAAAGTTAATAAACACCACACATACCTTACACCTCTTTCTTCATTAACAGGAAACACGCACTGCCTTGAAAACAGGTGTTTGGGAGTTATTTGAGGAATTCAGCTCAGAGACAGTATTTACATGCAGCTAACTAGTTGCAAATATATGCATAATTAAATATGGAAGAGTACTATAATCATTCTTTGTACAATGTCTAAGGCGCTTTCTTGTTACTTCTTACAGTCTTTAAAGGTACTGGTCACTGCCAGCTGTAGAGCTGTGTGCTCGTAATCTCAGCTCTCCAGAGCTGAGGCAGAGCCCAGCAATTTCAAGGCCATCCTGCCAAACTCCATCTCAAAAGAAAGTAAACAAACAAGCCTGAGAGGGTGAGTTTGGTCCTCTTTCCTTCCTTTCTATTTTATGGAACAATTTGAGAAGTGTTGCTGCTAGAGCTTTGAAAATTTTGGTAGAGTTCAGTAATAAATCCACCTGGTCCAGCAAAAGAACCAACCACAAAAATATAAAGATAAGATAAAACCTTTTCCACCCATACCTCAGACAAGGAGTCAATATCAAGACTACATAAAGAACTGCAAAAATTAACCACAAATGAAATAAAGCTGCCAATCAAATGTAGGTTTCAAGAGAGGGACAGACATCTTTCAAAAGAAGAAATACAAATGGTCAATAACTGTTTTTAAAGAGTTCAATATTTTTGGCCACCAGAGTCTTGCAAATTAAATCCACTTTGTGAGTCCATGTTTCTCTAGTCTGATGGCCAACATCAAGAAAATGGCAACGAATGCTAATGAGAATGTGAGTAAAGAGGAATCCTTATCTGCTGCTGGGCGTGTAAACTCATGGCGGTCACTGGAGAAAACAGTATGAAGTCCTCACAGAAGAACAATGAACAGAACTACCATGTGACCCAGCTGTCATGTGGTAAAATGACAAAAATAAAAGAAGAAAACAAGAAGCTCCAAGAGGGATGGTGAGAACATATATATGTTATAGTTGAATGAAAATTCTATACAAAAACCCACTTCATAAATTTAAAAAATATATTTCTTAAAGTAAATAAAGGCTTTCACCAGAAGTTTTCAGGCTTAATGATGTTGATGAATAGGTCTTGGTGGTAGCTTCAGTCACTCTGCTCTGGCATAATTTACTTTGTATCATTTCCCATCAAACTAGCTACTAAGTACAGAAAAAGCTGATACTGGATAGGACTGTGCGGTCAGCAGTGCAGACGAACAGGATTGAAATGTGATTGGAAAACAAGAGAAAAAAATCTGGAGATTTTACAAGAGAGAAAGGACAGAGAGAGGATTATACTGAAAATGACCTCTTATGTCTGAATTCACCCCTAGAATGTGTGTTACACATAATATAAGAAGCAAAAGGCGATGTTTATCAAGCTGGTTCTTCACAGGATCTTTAGGAAAAGTAATTAAAATCTAAAAAGCTCATTTTTTTCATTTCTAGACATACAGTGTTAAAATATATATCTTTGAGGTAAATAAAATGGTTTACTTCGCAAGCCTGGTGTGGTAGCTACTTTTGGTTGTCAACTTCACTACATCTAGAATGAACTGCAATCCAGAATTGGGGAGCACACCTTTGATCCAGATCTTGAGGCTGGAAGACAAGTTTCTGACCTGCATTGTGACACGGAGATCTTGAGGCATAGTGGCCAAGAAAAGCTTAGGCCCAGACAAGGTAGTACATGCCTTTAATCCCAGGAGACTGAGGCGAGGAGATCTCTGAGTTCAAGGTCATCCTGGGACAACTCAAGTCCCATATCCAGGTGTGGTGGTACACAACCTTTAATCTGGACCACACCTTCTGCTGGAGGCCTACATAAGGACATTGGAAGAAGGAAGAGTCACTCATCGACTGCTTACACTTACTTGCCAGTACATGTTAGACCTGCTTTGACAGAAGACCAGCTTAATATTAGCCCTGTAGGATGGAGCAACTACTAGATTCTTGGACTTCCCATTCATTCATAGTTGCCCGTTGTTGGATTAGTTGTACTGTAGACTGTAAGTCATTACAATAAATTCTCTTAATATAGGGAGACATTCCAATAATTTCTGTGACTCTAGAGAACCCTGACTAATATACCTGGTGACTCGAGTTCAATCCCAGAACCACCCACTAAAGACAGAAGAGAGCATACTCTAAGTCATTGTTTGGCATCTCTATATAAGTGTGCTCACTTGCATGCACACACTCTCCTTCCCTTCCTCTCTCTAATAAAATAACATAAAATATGCATCTTTGTATTACAGTAATACTCAAATTCTAAGCCCCAAAAGGGGGAAAGGGAGTAATCTTTAAAAGGAGACGCCCTATAGCCCAAGAACTTTGCAGTGAAGATAAACAGCATCACGTATATTGTGCTTTGTGAGTTGCTCTCACCCCTCGATGCAATCACTTTCATCTAAACCATCAACCACTCATTTGAGTTCCTGCGGATGCCCCTAAGGAGCCTCCTGCCTGTCACCCTGACACCTCACTCTTTCTGGCAATGCTGGAGTCCATACACTTGCAGGACAAACACTGGTGTTTGCTTAGGTGACAGAGGAGGAAGCAGACTGCAGTGCTTTGCACTCCCAGATGATGAATATGCAATCAGGAAAACGAAGCAAGCCTGACTCTGGGTCTGTCAACAAAAACTCAGGCACAACTCTAAAGTCAGGCAAGCACAACTCAAACCAAGCAAAGATGCACATATCATGGGGGCCAGGCCTCACGGGTACCAGTGTAAAAGGCTGACCTAGCTTCAGGATGCCCTATTTTATAATCAGAACTCAATAGACAGAAAAAAATCAGGGAGGGAACCAGAACCTGCTTGTCTTCTGTCGCTGCAAGTGACACACAAATGAATCTTTTTTTTTTTTTTTTTTTTTTTGGAAGATCCTTGGAAACTACACAAACTAAAGTGTTACATTTGCCAGAATGGAGATGAAGGGACGTGGGTACAGAGTAAGGGAGAAAATAATGACAGCATTATTAGTTATATTACTATAAGTTGCCTAAATGCTTTTCTTTTCTAATACTTAAAAACGCTAGCTCCTATTTCTCACATTATGAACATTTATAATCTTTTCATAATTTCCTCAAGAGGACATGAAGCACCAGTCAGCCTATTAGCAGCAGTGAGATCAGAATACTCTTCAGATCTGCACCTCTCTGTACATACATGAAACGGCACTGGCTCAGGCTACATGTCTGGAAAAACATAGCCACCTATCAGTGACTTCTTTCACATAAATATAGCTTGGTATGCACCTTTTCATGTTTGCATGGTCATAATCATGTGACGATATTATAGTTCATTTTCCTATCTCACTAAGATACAGTTGTACATAATTGGTTCCTAAACATGTTTTTGAACACTTTTGTGAGACTTTCATTTAAAAAAAAAAAGATTAAGATACAGAAGTATGGAGTAAAGATAATAATATTCCTATTTTTCAACACAAGCCCCCACAGTGTCCACTCAGATGTTTCTAATTTGGACTTGCATCAGCAGCGCACAGAGTGCTGGTCCTCCACACAAGCACTATTCTTTTCATTTTGGTCAATCTGATAGTTTAGAAGAACATGCTCAGACCAGATCAAGAGGGCATGCCAAGCGTCAGCTAGGAAGGCACACTCAGGGCCCTTGCTCTAAGGTGGCTTGAAACCCACTGGCTGGTGCTGCATTTGGAAAGGGGGTGTTCTGCTGCTGCTGCAGCCACACTGCATCCTGTGTGGCTCTTCCACGTGAAGTAGGGAACTAATTAGACCTTCCTTTGTAGCTTACTCACTACACAGCCCTGTTGTTAAACCTGTGTGTCACAGCTTCCTAATTTGTAAAATAGGAACAATTCCAACCCTACACACTGCTGTTTACAAGATCAGGGGGAAAAACAGAAAATAGGCAGGTAGCTACTAGCTGCTTATTTTGTATTGTTTTCTTAGAGATGGTTAAGAATTAAGGTGACTTTTTTTAAGGCAAACTTTCTTGGCATAAACTGGCATCTTCTCTGTGACCTTATAATTTTTGAAAATTCAAATAACGCTTTCTAATATAAGAGCAAAAAATTTAGCTATGAAGCATAATAGGACTGTACCCCAAAGTCCATTATGCCATTTTAAAAAAAGTAAAAAGAAAAACACCAAAACAAACAAACAAAAAAGCTGAAAAAAGTGAAAATAGTAGTATTATAAAGTTTAATATAAACAGATTCTATAGTACTTAAAACTCCTGCTACAAAAGTTTGATCTAGAAGGCATTTCCAATAAAACTAGAAAGCCAATATTTCCTTTCTAAAGCAAATTACATGGGAAAACATAGAACATATGTTGGCTGTTTAAACTGTATCATTACAGTCTAAGATAAAACATTTTAAAATATAGGGTATATGACAATCTCCTTTAAACAGTTTGGTAAGCTAATAATTTAGAAAAAGATAAATTTGAAATAGTAATGCTGCTTCAGTCACATGGCAGCACGCCCTTCTTCTGTAGTACTTTCTTCAAAAGTAATACTTTTATACTATAGCTTCTTAAAGTATACGGAGAAATATTTTATATATATACAATTTTAAATTAAAGCAAGTTACCAAATGAAATTGGTATACTCTAAAACTACAAGTTATTTCTTAATTTTACAAATTGAAAAATATTGTTATTTCTACAGTTAGAGATACATACAGATTTTCAATGCTAAAATTTACAATGTTACATTTTATATGGAAATTTGCACATGTAAGCAAAAGAACTTAAATGATGCTTACAGAATCCATTCAACCTAACAGCACTGGAAGCATGCCTTGGCAAAGAAGCTAGCACCTACTTTTTTAGAGGACTAAAGGTTCATGAGCTGTGTGCCTAAGGAAGCAGTCAGAGGAGCAATCTACATGCTCCTCAGGGACAGCATGGCTGTTTCACATCAACACATTTATGTATGCTTTGGTCAACAAATACTACAAAATAGTTAATAAATAAACTCACACTGTTCAAATATCAGACTTTCGGATGGACAAACATGTAGCTTCTATGTTCTGCCTGCTCATGCGGCTATTCATTTCCTAGAAGACCAAGCCATCACCAGGTTCAGCCCTGCCTTATTCTTGAACACAAGCAGATTACCAGCACTTATCAAAACAGAAGCCACTGTTATCGCTGCTCGTGTGTTGGTTTTGTTTTTAATTGAGCCGGCTGAGAATTTGACAAACTTGGCTTCCACCCCATCCAAATGATCTTATCAGTTGCACCACGATAGAAGCTGCCTAAGCCTTCCTTTAACAAAAGCACAGACATTTTTAATATTTTCTTATAAATATGAAGGAAGTGAGATATATTTCAAAGAAACAATAGTAAAGACTATTTATGATCTGGATGCTGTTGTGAGCACAGGACAAAAGAGAATCTGGCAATACTGATCTTCTTCCAGGAGGTTGAGTCACAATGTCCTGATTAGGAAAATGTTCTGAAAGCTTAATTGATTAAGACTATTGAAATGCTCAAAGCGTAAAGTGTTGTATTTATGGTGCAAGGATGAAAATGTCTGCCAAGTTAGAAACTACTAGTTTAAGTTCACCTTACAGCTCACTAAGCACATCCCCAGAATACAGCTGACAGCAAATCCATACACTGTTTAAATAAATACATTTATAAAAGGATAAATGCTTCACAAATTTAATCGCAACTTAAGGTATGAAACAATGGTCTAGAAAAAATGGAAATTGGACTACTGTTTTTCTCAAAATAATTATCTCAGTTGAAATGTTTAAGAATTATAAATAGATGATAGACAGATAGACAGACAGACAGACAGACAGATAGATGTTTAAAAAACACATTTTAATACAGGTACCTAAATTCAAGTCTCAATTCTGAATGTTTTTTAAATTCTGGGCAATATTCTCTATGCTCAATGTCCTTACTTATAAACTAAGAGAAAAAGTAGGTATCTACCTCTTAAATTGTTTTGCAAATTAAAAGTATTAAATATCTAGGTTGGAACTTTAGAATGCCATTTGATAAGTTAATATCTGATGTTAGCTATATTAAGGATAATAATCAATATAATTGACTATAATTAATACTAACTGCTACTGTTATTTTGAGCTTTCAGAAGTAATTGCCAATGATGATATGCCAATGGTCCCCTCAGGAGCTTATATGCTGAATTCAAATGGCATGGCTCCGACGAATTCTCATCCAAGGATCCAATGGGACATTAACAAAACCTAAAAGCTCTCTGCTATTATTTCTAGTTAAAGAGATGGTAAAATAAGGATTGCTCAGTTCTGACAACCCCATGTGTAAGATCATTCACCGAAAATACTCACACTTATTAGTCTAAACAAAAAGGTAATAAATCAATAAAAAAGCAACTACAGAGTCACTCTTCTAAGTTCCTGAACTGAACTCTGGATCTGCCAGGTGACTGAGTCACTCTTCTAAGTTCCTGAACTGAAGTCTGGATCTGCCAGGTGACTGACAGTGCTTCCTAAATGATTAGAGAGGTGTGCAGTGCTGGACAGGAAGTGAGACAGACACCACAGAATAAAAGAACACACTCTGGGCAAAAGGAGAAACTTCCAGGGGAGAAATATAAGAAGACTATACTACATGGTCAAGTGTGGTTTAACATGGCCGTGGTTCTCAGTACTCACCAAGTTTTCCTCCAGGGATTCAGATCGTGTGCGTGTGTGTGTGCATGCGTGTGCGTGTGCGTGTGCGTGTGTGTGTGCGTGTGTGTGTGTGCATGTGTGCGTGTGTGTGTGTGTGCATGAGTGTGTACTGTATATATTATACTTGGACGGATGGATAGACAGACAGACAGACAGACAGACAGATATACATGCTACACATATCCATACACACACACATACACTACAAAAATAAGAAAAATTGGATGGACATGTTTTATCAAAAGATGTACTACGACTATGTCTACTTAGGAATCATCTTTGTCAGACTTAGTATAACCATTTACCAGTGGGAAAACAGGTTCCCTTGTAAAGAATTCACTTTGAGATAATACTTATATTTTTTTTAACGTTTTTACTTCTTTAAATACTATTGCCAGGAAAGAGAAGTGAACATCTTGTAAAGAGGAAAAGCAGGTGAGTTCTAGAATAATCTGGAAGCAAGGCTGCAGCCTAGCTTTCCTCTGCCCATGAGTCAGGCTTGAGTAAGAATGCAACCCTGAAAAGCATAAAGGGCTAGATACAGGCTCCCAAGAAGACCTCTAGAGGATTCTGTCACCTCAAGCTGGCAGCGCAGCCGTGCACCACAGCACAGTGTTTGCATTTGAGAGAGACCAGTCTTCATCAAGAACTGTATATTATATTAACAAGCAACAGCATTCCAGAAAATAAGAAATGAGATCCACCTAGCAGCATGGATGACAACCCTGGAGAAGGTCAACCCCTGAGGACTTAAGAGTGCCCAAGAGGCTTCCAGCTGTGTGACAAAGTAAACCAGGGACAGGAAGACAGCAAAACATAAAACTGAAGCATGGGAGGTGAAAATCTGTGCTGTCAAGAGCTAAAGTCAATGAAAAGAAAGAACTAGAGACACCTTTGAAGTATCTTAGACATGAGACGCACACATCCAGGCAGAAAAAGGTTCATGTAAGCTATAGCACACATCATCTACAATACTGTCAGAAAGGCTTGAAAGTATAGATTTAAAGAAATGTTAAATAATTGATTTTAAATAAGGAATTTTATTAAATAAAATTATTTTAAATACTTATTGAACTTACCAAGAAATACAATTAATATAAATATGTAAAAATATGTATTAAAGTAACTAAAGTTTAAGGATTGGTAGGAAGAGTTAAATACTTCTAGACTAATTCAACTGACCCAAACCAAAGCTGCCAATTTTTTGCCTACTGACTATGTTCAACGCTCTTCATTGAAGGCTACTCTGCCATGTCTCCCTACAGCCCACTGAAAGTCTCAAATTCACAGGTGACTGTAAAACAAATCCCAATGACCAGGGGTGGAAAAACATGCTTGTGTTTCTTATTATTTGAGGGTTTTTTTTTTTCTCCAAAACAAATTCTTTCCTCTACAAACCAGACTGTCCTGTCCCTATACTTCATGTGTAAGGTTTTTCATTGTTTAAAATTAGGCTGAAATTTGACAGGTAGTACACTTAAGTGTCTTTTATAGTATCTTAACTAGGGCTCCACTAACAACCATAAAGGATTACTGGTGTAAAGACTCATTCAGTTCAACAAATATTTATTCAGGCCCTACAATAAACTGCTCCAGAAGGAAGGCCTGGTACTCCTGACTTGAAACTCAGGGCCAGTTAAATCAAACAATGCAACTATTCAGAGGAAACTAACACCCTAAAGTTTGTTGGGTTTTTTTGTTTGTTTGTTTTTTGTTTTTTTTCGAGACAGGGTTTCTCTGTATAACCCTGGCTGTCCTGGAACTCACTCTGTAGACCAGGCTGGCCTTGATCTCAGAAATCCGCCTGCCTCTGCCTCCCAAGTGCTGGGATTAAAGAAAGGTGTGCGCCACCACCGCCCAGCTGAGCTTGTTGTTTATCACCTGCAGGAATAGACCACCATTTCTCCCAATGCTTCTCATCTCCCTAAGCCACTAGCAGCTCTCTTCACTAAACAGTTCTTGAAACAATCAGGGATCCCAGGTAGAAATGAGAACTTCTCAGTCTCGATACATCAAGTTTCAATCTACAGACGTGCACACTGACCACACACAAGTCTGGTTCCGGGGCATATCTAGAAAGCAATGTGAGAAATAACTCCACTACCTTTTGAAACAAGCATCTAAAGCTCGCAAAGGCCCTTTGTCCTCCATGTCCACTCAGTCCTCGTTAACTCCTTCAATAGAGAGACTGTGAACCTCTGGGGAGACATCAAAGTTTTTGAAATCAAAACACATCAGCCTCTCAAAGACACCCATGCCCTACTTAATAAGTCAAGTAATTGTTCCCAAGCAAAGGGGAACATGTCAAAGACAACATTTATACTTATACCTCTGAAAACCTAAGAATTAAAAAAAATACTATTGTGAAGGGATATGAATAAAATTGGATGAAACCATATTTTAAACAATTATTGTTCTAAAATGTCTGGAATATATATATATATACATATATATACATATATATATATATATATATATATATATATATATATATATATATATATATATCTTGTAAACTTTTAAGATAATCAATGGGAACTATTATATAAAGTGAATCAGATCTGTACTCATTTAAAAACCCAAAAGTGAAACACAGCATTTTTAACATTTGTTATTACCCACTGTGAATATGAACGAATTTGCTAGAGATTTTTTTTTATATTCTATCCACCCAACAAAAAACTTGGCTCTTAAATGCATGTCCCTCTTACCTGTAGCCCTTTATTTATATACAAAAGACAAACACAAAGAAAATGCCCTCATGTTCACGTTTTTAAAAAAAAAAAAAAAAAATGCAAAGAACCTTTATACTGATATAAAATCCAAATTAATCCTAAGGATACAAACAGATAATATCAAAAGAAGTTCATTAATGATATATGTGCATGTAGAAAACTGTGTTATCATATACATGTAAAGGCTATCAAGAAGATAATTATCTTGAAGAAAGCATGCATTTCAATCCTGGAACATGTAGCTATCAAGCTGATGTTGATCTAGAAGCATCATCCCTCCTGCTCAGGAGATGCTCACCAGTGTATCAGTGGCACAAAGGTAACCACCAACCATCTGACGAGACTTAAGGCTTACTACTCTTGTGCTGCCGATGGAGTGTAGCTAGCATTAAGCTGACCCTTAAATATTTCTTGTTATACCCATAGATTAGTACATCCTCAATCCTCATTAGAAAAGCTTCCCATTGCAGCAGATAGAAATTAATACAGAGACCAACAATTGGTCTAGGTGCAGAGACTAAGTAACTTCAGACTGTTCTACCCTAAAGAGGATAGCTATATCTGTGGTGTCTTGAATATGCTTGCCTCAAGGAGTGGCACTATTAGGAGGTATAGCCTTGTTGGAGGAAGTGTGTCACTGTGGGAGTGAACTTTGGGACCCTTCTCCTAGCTGCATGGAAGCTAGTCGTCTGTTTGGCCTTCAGAACAAGATGTAGAATTTTTAGCTCCTCCAGCGCCATGCCTGCCTGGATGCTGCCATGCTTCCTCCCATGATGACAATGGACAAAAGCTAGAACCTACAAGCCAACACCAATTAAATGTTGTCCATTATAAGAGTTGCCTTGGTCATAGTGTCTCTTTACAGCAATAGAAATTCTAACTAAGGACAATCCAGAGACTGCTCCACCTGGGAATCCTTCCCATATTCAATCATCAAATCCAGACACTATTGTGGATGCTGGCAAGTGCTGGCTGACAGGAGCCTGATATAGCTGTCTCCTGAGAGGGTCTGCCAATACCCAACTAATACAGAAGTAGAGGCTCACAGCCATCCATTGGACTGAGCACAGGATCCCTAATGAAGGAGCTACAGAAAGGAGCCAAGGAGCTGAAGGGTTTGCAGCCCCTTAGGACAAACAACAATATGAACTAACTAGTACCCTCAGAGCTCCCAGGGACTAAAATTGCAACCAAAGAGTACACATGGGGTGACTCATGGCTCCAGCAGCATGTGTATAGCAGAGGATGGCCAAGCTGGTCATCAATGGGAGGAGAGGACCTTGGCCTGGTGAAGGTTCTATGCCCCAGTGTAGGAGAATGCCAGGGCCAGTAAGCAGGAGGGGGTGGGATGGTGAGGAGGAGGAGGGGGAGAGAACAGGGGATTGTTTTAGTTTTTGTTTATTTTATTTTATTTTTTTGGAGGGGAACCTGGGAAAGGAGATATTGTAAATAAGAAAACACCTAATAAAAATGTAAACCAATACTTAAAATTAATAAATAAATAAATAATAATTAATAATTTTAAAAAATCACATATCACATCTCCTCCCAGGATTTAGGGATTGCAGGAGAAATGGCAGAAAGACAGTAAGAGCCAAAGGTGATGGATGGATACAAGAAAACAATGTTTTCAGGCCATAATAAGGCAGTTGTACATATGAACTCACAAGTCATTGTGACAGCATGACAAGAAATCAGCAAGCTCAAGCAAGTGGGGATAAGTGGGCAAAAGTCCCAAGCCTAGCTGAAGAGTTCTGGATAACAGTAGCCATGAGAAGATGGAGATTCTGTCTTCTTTAAGACATTTATCACAGAGCCTGCACAGGTCTGTGGTAGGTCCTCTGCATACATGCTACGGTTGTTTAGAGTTTTTGTAGGATTCTTCACAGTGGGAATTTGGGAGCCGGGTGTCTCTGACTCTTCTGCCTGCTCTTGGGACCCTTTTCCTTCTCCTGGGTTTCCTCATCCAGCCTTGATATGAGGGTTTCTGTCTCATCTTATTGCATGTTGTTACGCCATATTCGGTTGCTATCCCTGGGAGACTTGCTCTTTTGGTGAAGGGAAACAGAGGAGCAGTGGATCAGGGGAGAGGGGAAGGGAGGGAGGAACTGGGAGGCATGGAGGCTGCAGCCACTGTGTATTTTATGAGGGAAGAATAAAATAAAAAAGACTGTGACATCTGCTAGGTTTAATATACTCCAGTGGATGGTCTCAAACCTAAGAGTGTGTGGGTAGAAGTAATGAGACTCAAGGGTTAAAAACGTGATGACACAAGGTTGGATCTGGATGGATTGGTGGAGTACTGGGTGTGTAGAGAGACAAAGAAGGGAATAAACATAATCAAAATGCAACACTCAGGATTCTCAAAGAATTAATAAAGGCATAGATTTTTAAAGGATAAATGAAGTTTAAACACATAGAACAGTAAATTCTACTGTTTAGTAGAGTTTAAACTTGAACAGTAAGTTCTAAAACTCAAATAAAGTTATGAAGTCTCCTTGCATTTAAAGTACCCAAAAGATGCTGAATACTTTTTACTTAAAACAATGCATCAAATAAATAAACAAAACAATACACATATACACACACAAGCAGAGTATGTTCTGCCATGATTTTTAACAGAAAAAAACTTTGTAAGATATTAGCCAAATATCTGGGTAGCCAAAATATGTGTTTAACTGGGTAGTGTGATTTACCTCAAAGATAATCTGAATTTCTTAGTTCATCTGCAGTGAATGTGACATATTCATCCTCCGTTGTTACTATAGCCAGCTACCACAAATGTGACTTCTCTCACATTTCTAGAGATCAAAAATAGAAAATGCTTCTTCCCTAAGCTAAAGTCGGGTGCTTTCTCCAGAGACTCTACAGTAAAAATCTCTAGTTTTTTAGTGTCTTGTATTGACTGTATTCTTTGGCCTATTTTCTCTCTCTGAAAGCACTCCAGTCTCCTGTGACTATTGTCACATCTCATATTAGCTCATAGCTCCAACTTCTGTTTTCCTCTCTAAAAGACTCCAGTATTCCTTGGTTGCTGGCTTATCTCTCCCACCTTCAAGGTCAGCAACAGAGAAGTTACTGCTGTGTGCTCTTCAGATTGCTTGCTCTAGTCTCCCAAACCCATTCAAAAGGGAAGACCTTCACTTCTTAAAATCCCCACAATTTGCTTAGATACACAAGAATATCCAGAAAAAAGATCCTTTACTCAAAATCTTAATCCCATCTGCGAGCACCCTCTTGTTACAAAAGGTCGCATTCACAGGTTCCCAGGACTAGAGTGATAACATCTTTAAGGACCACGATTCTACCTACCATGCATTTTAGTAATTTTTGAAATAAAAGAAAAAAGAAAATTATTTAATTGAAATAGAATTATAACTTTCCATGTGGGAAAAATAATAAATGAAAATGACTCTACAAAATCAGGTCCCTTTTCAAGTGCCCTTTGACCTGCCTTTTTTTCACGAGTCACATTTCATAGCATGACTTCCGAACCCACGACTGTTTATATTACTTCAACAGTGCATTTGTCAACAGAGACCAAGTGTGCAGCAATAGGCAAAAGTCCCCGTTCCTTCATCCAGGCTGTGCCTGCAAATATATAAAGAACAGGATTTCCAACATGTTGGGTTTCTTCAAATAAAAAGTGATTTTTCTAAACTATCCAGTGTATTTCTGAGCCATTTTCTCTATTTGCTATCTTACTCCTTTTTTATCTAGTCAAGAAAATATAATAATAATAATAGCCAGGCAGTGGTGGCGCACACCTTTAATCCCAGCACTTGGGAGGCAGAGGCAGGTGGATTTCTGTGTTGGAGGCCAGCCTAGTCTACAGAGTAAGTTCCAGGACAGCCAAGGCTACACAGAGAAATCCTGTCTCGAAAAAAATATATAAACAAATAAAATATAATATAATAAAAAATAACAACAACAACAACAACAGTTTGAAGGCGCCAAAGAGTTTGTCTTCTGTATGTAAGTGTATATTTAGCCTTCGTGGTAAGGTGCCAATGGTGCTGAAACTGAAGGCAGGTACTTCTATTTACCTATTTTAGTGAATAGAGGCTATCACAATAAATAAAATTATTTGATAGTTAACACAAAACTGTACATACACATGTTGCAGTATTTTGGTTTTATTTGCATTCATAATGGGATTCCTATCACATGATTTATGGTATGAATTCTCAATTAAGCTATGCACAAACTTTCGGTCAAAGACAATATTCTAGGCCAAAGAGATGACTCAGCAGTTAAGAGTGTGCACTCCTCTTCGAGAGTTAAATTCCTAAGTTAAATTCCCAGCAATCATGTTAGATGGTTCATAGCAGTCTGTACCTCTGGTCCTGGGGAATCCACTTTCTCTAGCCTCTGTGGGCACCTGCACTTGCATGCACATACTTATAGACAAACGCATACATAGAATTGAAAATAAATCTGCTAAAAGACAGTATTCTTTAAGAAAGAAAAGAGGGAAGGGAAAGACTTTAATATATATTTGTTTTTTAAGCTTATTCTAGGAAAGTTCTAGAAAATGAAACTTTATAATAAGCTGATCCATTCAATTAAATAATTTCTGCAAATTTTATGTATAGAAAGACTCTTTGGCAAAAACAGCCTCATGTGAACAGAGTTTTGCTTTTGATTCTCGTTTTTTTTTTACTTGAAAATCCATAGATTTTAATAGCAAAAATACAAGTTAAAAGAATCCAATGACAATAGAAATAAACAGAACCCACCATGAATATAAAGGGGAAAATATTGTGCTATTTAATACAGTGTACTGACTCTTAAGGATAGGAGATCTGAATACAGGGCTTACATGACAGCCCTTGACCTGTCAGCATCTAGAAAGTCCAGTCTAGGACAGTTGAACACCCTGCTGCCCTTGGCTTGCCAGGAACCTCCCCCATGTTATGACAAAGAGAATTCTCCATGTAATTTATCTAGTACCAAGACTTTCAAAGTCACAAGTGCAGGATGAAGAGATGGCTCAGCATTTAAGTGTTCCTACTGCCCTTTAAGAGGACAGAAGCTCGGTCCCCAGTATCCATATCAGAAATTTCATAACTACCTGTGATTATTCCAGACCCAAGGGATCTGACGCCTCCAGAGTCCACAATCTGAAGCCTATGCACATACCCACATAGAGACAAGCAAACCAGAAAGAAGCAATAGTCCCTGAACCTTTGTGTGCCCTATCGTTCAGGGCAGGCATGCTTTAGAACTGAATCCATTTAAACTCTGGATATCAGTTAGGTCTAATCATATCTGCATACAATGTAGCTAGAGTTTTGTAAAGCCTGGGATGGTACATTTGAGCTACAAGAAAAGTGCTGGTCTTAGCCTTTACACATTCAAAGGAATACAAGGCACTTCACACTCAGAATGATGCAAACTACTTATGGAAGGAAGTTTCTTACTTGGCTTGTGACTGATCATGCACTGTCCGGAATACGTTTATGTAGGAGGTGTTCACTCACCATTGACAAAAGCAAGCTAGCAAATATATACACATCACAGAATAGATACTTGTAAAGCACGTGCCTTCCCAGAAGGGGAACTGCAATACAGCTTCTGCGAGTATGAGGCACTTTCCTTGAGGACCCTCCATTATTTTCTTAAATTCTGTTCAGAATCAGTGCACCATTCAAGAATGATTCGTTTCACTGATTTACACTGGCAGCTCGGATGCTTGCCTTCCATTAGCCTTGAACCACAATGAGAAGTATACAGCCTGACCCTAATGTACTCCACAACACTCCTGTATCACTGGAAGGAAGAGTTCTGATTCAACAACTTAATTATCATACACAACGTGTCTTCAGAAGGACAACCATCTGACAGTTTAAAGAAGGATGAGGATTAACAATCCTGGAATTTTGTTTTCTTGTTGTGATTGTCATTTTTAAATGACAGCAAACTCCAAATCAGTTCTATTGTATGTATGTATATATGTATGTATGTATGTATGTATGTATGTACACATGTATATAATGTATATGGGTTACCTAACACCAAAACTAACAAAACAAATATACTGTTGACAGCTATATGTATAATAAATTGCAGGACATCTGCAATTGAAAGGATTGGAGTTGAAAAGTATCTGTAAACCAGGCAACCATCTTTCTCTAAAATATTAACACTCCAAACAGAGTCTATTTCTAATGCTCCTAACACCAAACATTATCCCCAAAGGTGTGGGATGGAGATGTTTGCCACTCAGCATCCTCGTAGGGGTTGCCTTCAGAGTCACTAGGATTGCAGGTGACCATTAACTTGGATGTGAATTCCAAATGAGAGAGGCTGTCTGGACTAAAAATAATGAAAACTAACATACATTGTCATGCCACACTATTAAAGCTTAAGTACTTTTAAGTCAACTTCAATATCATAGAAAAATGAGAGTGTACACACAGGGGTGTTTTGGAGTATACACACACACACACACACACACACACACCACATGATAATTAACTCTATAACCCCTGTAAAAAGCTATGTTATTCCAGCAAGTGAGTCTTAGAGATCAGAAAGAGCCAAATAGCTGTGCAATTTTAGGTAAGTGCTTTAGCCTCTCTGGCCTTTTGGTAAAATGGAGATAAATGACCAGAACAGAGGTCTCCTCTGAGAATGGGAAATGACAAACATCAAGAAGCTGAGCTCTAGCTCTGCACAGTCAAAAGACAGGTTTCAATCCTGGAGCTTCCCCTATGCTGGCCGTTATACCATGAGAGAAACCACCAGCTCAAGGTCCTCTGCCACTCGATGGAATTTTCCAGAGGTGGCCCTGGAACATTATCAACTATGAGCCAATGCTTCAGAGACAAACACTTCCTCAATCCCTACCAGGCAGCCATCATGCTCACACAGGGGACACTCAGCAAATTACAAAACAACCTATCCTAGACCTCCCCTAACCATTCGCTGTTCCTCCATTACTTAATGGCGCCAGTCCCAGAGATGAAATCCACAGAAGAGTAGAATCTTTGCAGGCACTCCATTCCCCTGCCTTCCAGTGACACTGCTATCAAAAGCCCTCTAAGAGCCAGACCATGCTAAGTGCAATGGGCTCAGGCCTGTTAACCATCACTCAATAAAAGTTATCATCAAAGCTTAACTGACGAGAGCATCAGTTCCTATCATTAAAAAGTCAGATACTGTGGCGTATGCTTGTGATCCCAGTGTGGGGGAGGTGGAGACAGGCAGATCCCCAGAGTTTATCAGAAAGCCAGGTTAGCCTAATCAAGAAACCCTGAGTCCCATGGAGACATCTGGTCTCAAAAGCCAAAGTGGGGGCCAGCAACATGGCTCTGTAGGTAATGGTATTTGATGTCAAGCCTGACTGACAGCCAGTTTCACCTTCAGAAGAACTCAGAGCATGTAAAAAGAGAACCAACTCCTCCAAATTGTCCTCTGACTTCCAGAAAGATGAGAGGTCATGCATGCCCACATACTCCACCACCACCAGGAACAAGAATGCATATGCGGGTGGGCGCGCGCGCGCGCGCGCGCACACACACACACACACACACACACACACACATACACACAGGGGTTGGGGAGAGAGAAAGAGAGAATAAATAAACAAACAAACAAACCAATGTAAAACAAAACCAAGATGGACAGAATGACCCCAGAGGGTACCATCTGGTCTGCATACTCATGGGCACGAGGACCTGCTCAGACCCATACACACGCACTAAAATTTTTTAGAGCCTGAAGTACACTAGTTTACTCCCACTTTGTGCCATGGTTTCACTCTGATCACTGTTCATGGTCAAACGATCTCCGCATCTGGTCCCATGATCCTAGAGTTCTAAGTGGATTAAGCCATCTCTAAATCACTAGAACTCTTCTGGCCATCCATGTTGTTAGTTGAGCTACAGCAGGAATGCTGAAGAATCTTTTCTAGGCTGCTAAGCACCAACATCGCCTTTGTATCTAAGAATGTATGGAAACTGGTAAGAAAACACGGGTCTTTCCTAATGGTAAACTGATAAGTCTCCGGTCGGTCATACCCCAATAATCTGCTTTTGTTGGCAAAGAAGTCACATAGGCATGCATCTCCAAGTTCCTCCCAGCCTCTTGTGCCAAGTGTACCAGAACCATGATAGGCCACCTCTCTCAACCATGGTTATAACATCCCGTGGCTCTGAGAACGATGCAGACAATTTTAGTGAAAATAAGAACTCCTGGTACTACTCTCCAGAACTCACATTCTCACGCCAATGACTGGTTTCTTAGGTTTTTTTGTTTTAGTTTTTTGCCCCCTCCTACCCTCCCCCTACAAACTCATTTCTGTATATTCTTATGTTTAAAACCCTCAAAGCCAATCTACTTCACAAGTAGTCTTGGGTCTGTGCTTTCCTACTGGACAGTGGTCGACTCAACAGGGCTACCTTCCTGGAGAAAACTGTCCTTCCCTCTCCTAGATGTTAACAATTGCCAATCGCTCTAAGGCATGCAAGGAACTTCTGTGCCCAGCTCCTCTCTCTCTACTGATTTTGGTCTGGCTTGGGCTTGCACAAGTCTGGTGTATACTGTTGAAACTGAAATAAATTCATATTTGCAGCTACTTTGCTGTATCCAGAAAACATCCATGATGTTTCTTTGTAGTCACCCACCAGGGCAGGCTCTTACAGCTTTTTGCCCACTCTTCTGCAGGGATGCCTGAGCCTTCAGAGGGGTGTGTGGTACTCTGGGGCTGAGCTCTCCACAAGGTCTTATTTTCTGAACCTTGTCTCCTCCCTTCAAGAAGGTGATTGCTCCCTATGTTGTTGGTGCCATTTTTAAACCAGTAGGCATGGCTTTTCCAAGCCAGTCCTTATTATGACATGAAGGGTTTCCACACCTATATACATGTTTGTCTGTGTGACTACATGTCATATGTGCACCCAAAAGCAAGAATAGTTTCCCTGGATCTGGAGCTAACATGTAGTTATGAGCAATTTGATGGGGGTACTTTAGAGCAATCTTGGATCCTCTGGAAGAGCAGGAAGTACTCTTAAACTCTGAGCAATGTCTCCAGGCCAAATATTGATTGAATTTTTCATTGTTTGGGGGAAAGGGATTGGTTCACCTAAGTGTGGGTGCTCTCGGGGGCCAAATAGGTCAAATCCCCTCCTAAAGTTAGAGTTACAAGTAATATTAAGACCCCCCCACACACAGTGTGGGTACTGGAAACGGAATATGGGTTCTCCCCAAGAGCAGCAAATGCTCTTAACTTCTTCCAGCCTACCATTGCCAATAATCGCTATAATTTAAAGAAGGGGGTGCATTTAATTGATAAAAGACATTGAGAAACATTTTCTTCCATAAACATTTAAGCTGTGGTACATTACCTAGCTCAACCAGTTAAAATCTCCAGAACTTAACTCATATTAGAAATAGAACTTGTCTTTCTGGTTTGGCTCATCCATTTGAGACAAAGAGTTCAGATTCAGCCCCATTATTAGACCGGTAATATGACTGATTAAGTTACTTAGAAAAAAGAAGGTTTTAACTTTTGGTATATCCAAAACTGACAGTTTAACTAATGGATGAAACTTTTTTAAATGACTAATTGAAAATATTTTAATTCATGAGAAAATCTGAAATGTACACCAACATGAAAGTGACAGAATAAATTTTAAGCCAGATAAAAATTATTACAGGCTGTAGGGATGACTCAGTGTTTGAAAGCAGTTGGTGTTCTTGAAGAGGACCCAGGTTCAGATCCCAGCATCCTCCTCGAGGTTTACAACTCTCGGTAGGTAAGTTTCAGGGGATTTTCTTCTGACTTCTGTGGACCCCTGTATACTTGTGGCACATATACATACACTGAGGCAGAGACTTATACACATAAAAAATAAATATTTTAAAAACACATCACATTAAGATCAACTTGAATCATTTAAAAAATTAAAAAGCAAGCTAATTTAATAATATGTATATTTTATCTTGAACAAATTGGTTATTTATTTGCTGTATGAATTTTTTTATAGCACCTCAAACATGGCTTTGATAACAAGGATCAGGTGGCATTCTAATCTGTTGTTGCTCCTGATTTGCTTTTTCACACAGGGTCTCTGACACAGACAGAATATGGAAACTTTTATGCAGCTGAAAATGAGTTTGAAATTCTGATCTTCCAGCCTCAGCCTCCTGAATGATATGCTGAAACTACAGGCTTATGCACCACCATGCCTAGCTCCTGTCACAAGAAGGCAGGAGAAATTTGAAGTAGTAAAACTGATGTGATAAAGGATTTACCGATAAGCTTGCTTAGGAAACAGAGTGAGAATTTTTTCTTCTTTGAAAACACAAAAAATGTCATGTGAATGTGTCTTTGCTTTAATCCCAGGTGTGGGATAGGGGCTGCTTCAGACTGCCCACAGCCGCTATCTAGGATTTATCTCCTGCTCTGGCAGTGGTGTGATTTTGCCAGCTGAAAATGGTTTACATCTGGAATTCTGGGGACCCTTCAGAGGATATCTAACTGTTAGAGAACTGGGAAAAGGAACTGATTGCGTGGCTGGTTGCTGTTGTTGTAGTTTGTCAAGTAGTCATGCACAAAGAGACAGGGGTAGGAGAAATTAGATACCCTTGCCCCAAGGAACTCAACACCCCTCAACAGCAGGAAGTAGGCTAGCGAGATCAACGCCCCCTTTTTTCTCTAAACTTCCTCTCCTACCTAGTGTTGGAGGTTTGGAAGGATGGAAGAATGATTGGAAGTGAGGTGGAAGAAAAGAATTCAAGAAAGTAGTCAAAAGTCCAGCTACAAGGAAATACTACACAGAGCAGAACTTGGCCAGAGGAGCATGACCTCCAATATGAGTGGAAGATAAGGCTGCTATGAGCAAACTTGTTAAAGAAAGAGAAGTTCGGAAGTAACTGAACTAAGAAAGTTTCTGTCAATGTTTATTCACAGAGATTGACCTGCAAATAGTCTACCCATAACAAAAGGAGACAACCAATTAGCTATTAGGCCATCCTTATGTCAAAGACCATAGCTCAAGGGGGCAGTACAAAATCACAACCACCCTTCACAAAAGAACAGCCTTTCATTATGTTCCCTGCATTCTTATCCAGGAAAGCATAAATTGGCCAAGTAGGCAGGAAGAACATGGGTAATAACTCTTTGAAATGACTGACATTGGTGAATTTAGGAAATAATTCTGGCAATAACTGCTGTGTGAATTTCCCACCTGTCCAAGGGCCCAAATCTGCAGTCTCTTGTCTCAGTTTAAATTGTTCAGAGTAAAATGATCTGGGATCCAGACCTAGAAGAGATTTAAGGATGACTGTGTATGGAATCCAAAAGCCTAAGGTGTTTATAAGTCAGCAAAAGCTTCTATGAGCAGCAGGCTCCTCTTTGGGCATTAGCTGAAGCCTGCATGTGTTATATTAAAGAGCTTCTCCAATATTAATCTAAATGTGCCCAGTGATTTCTAGCTGGAAGGAATATTATTGCTGTACCAACTGTTTACTTATAGGGGGGAAGGACAGAAATATACCCAGATGCCTATTAAAAAGTTTTTCCTTAAATTTGAGTCTTGATCACCTATTATTTCTATGATTTTTTTTTCTGAAGTGAGTTCTCACTGTCCAAGTGTGGTGCACATTGCATTGCCACATCCCTCCAAAGAAATAACAAAACATAACAGGAGCTTTATACCAATAGGAAAAAAAAAAGAAATGTGCCATAACCCAGGCTGTGATTATAACCAATCTACTGGGGTACCACCAGGTCATGGTCATAAACGATCTACTGGAGTACCTCTTACAGTTAAACAATGGGAAATTTTTAAAGAAAGGAATAATACATTGCTTGACTAAGTTCTCAGTAAGCATCAGAGGCTTTACAGACAAACCTCATTCACACTTTTCAAGTGCTCATAGCCTTTGGGGGGCTTGCCCCATTTTATACACTGGAAGCCCGAAGCTCAGAAGGAAAAGCTAAGAGCTAAGTAACAACTGCACAACTACAAAACGACAAGACAAACAGAAATGGCTGCACTTCCACGGGATTTGGATGGCCTGGTCTTGTGTGTTACAACTGCAACAGCAAGCAATTCCTCCCTACATTTTTAACATCAACACTAAAAAAATAGCTCCAAGGAACAAGGAAACATTGAGCTGGATTGTATGGCTCTATACTGATAAAAAGAGATATCTAAGGGGTTATCAGTGATGCCAAAAAATAGAACCAAAGGACAGTACAAGAGTGCTGCAGATTACATGGAGTTACAACATAGAAGAGCTAGCTATCCAAGGGGTCATTCCAATGAGGAAGAATTAGACACTAAAGAATTAGACATTCCAATGAGGAAGAATTAGACACTAATTAATACCCAAACACAGAAGAAACTCACAGGTCGACAACAAGAAAATCACCTTTAAAAATTGAAGTGTAGGCAAAAGTGACCATGAAAAAATATGTTTACTATCTAATATCAGGAAGTGTAAACTCAGACTGCATCACGTCAGACCTGCTTGGAAGAGCTACAAGTGTAAAATATAAAATGTTAAAAAAAAAAAAAAAGTCTTTCACATGGAGGGGAGGAGGGAGGAAGGAGTGGAGAGGAAGACAGGAAGGTGGGGTGGGGTGCAGGGAATACCTTATAATGAAATTATAATAAAGGATATTATAATATCCTTATAATGAAATCATACAACTTGCAATGATGTGCATGAAACTGGAGGATATGAGCTAAGTGAGAAGAGCCAGGCACAGATAAACAAGAGCCGCATCACCACATTTGTAGGCAGAATTATAAAAACCCGAACTCTTAGAAGCCAAGGTAGAATAGTAGTGGTAGCTATGACTGAGATTGTGAGGGAATGAGTAAAAGCAATGAATGAGAACAAGGTTCCACTGATCAGGATAAGTAAGTTATGATCTAAGGCACAGTGAAACTGCAGATAATTATCAATTATAGAACACATGAAGACTGCTGAGGATTGACCCTACAAATGTTCTTGTCACCCAAAAGTTAACTATATGAGTTCATAGACACGCTAGTTAGCTTAACTCAATCATTTCATAATACATGAATAGATCAAAGTGACATTACATAATATTATATGTTCAACTATTATTTCTCAATCATACCTCGACAAAGCTGGGTGAAGAGAGAGATCTTGTAGGATCGCCTCTACTGCAGGGAACTCAGCTTAGCAAGGTGTTCCAAACTGAGATCCATCAAAGCATCAAACGTTTATCTAACAAATGACACAAAACTGCTGATTTAGAATGATCCTAATGAAGGCAAAAGTGAGCATCACATGGGAGGTTTACTTAGGAAGCCATTAAACGTTTGGACAGGAAGATGGTTCAGTGGATAGAGTGTTTGTATACAACCACACAGAGCAGAGCTCAGACTCCTTGAACCCACAGAAAGCCAGATGTGGTAGCATTGAGCTATAATGCCAGGGCTCCTATGAAGAGTCCCCAGAAGCTCATGGGCAGCTAGCCTGATGTGCATAATGGTGAACAACAAGAAACATAAGTCTCAGAGAAGAAGGACAATCAATGTCACACATCATGGATGGCACATATCAGCACTCTACACACACACACAAACCTAGAAATGTCTTAAAATATCAGTGAACCCTAAGTCTTGGTCATTACCTGCTCAGAGACTACAATACTTGGTGAATGAAGAAATGGCAACTCCTCAATGTTTGATTTCTCGGGTCTTTGATATTTGATGTACACTATTTATAATATCTTTTTAACTGTCCTTTATGCCTATTTCCCACCTGCCCCTCCCCAGCTTTGATTGTCGGACGGCATCCTGAAAAGCAATGCCAATACTGTCTTGCAAAGCCTATATAGATACCAACTGCTAAAAGGAATTCATGTGGTACCAAACAAAGAAATTGAAGAAGTCCAAGATGACAGTAAGATATTTGCATCATCCAAATAAGCAATCTTGCTACCCTTTAAACTCAGCAACTGTGGGTTCAGGAAAAATGATCAAAATAAACTTTAAGATAATTGTGGGATTCATGGCTCCACATACATATGTACCAGAGGATGGCCTCATCTGACATCAATAGGAGGAGAGAGGCCCTTGGTCCTACGGAGGCTTGATGCCCCAGTATAGGGGGATGCTAGAGCAGTGAGGTGGGAGCCGGTGAGTGAGTGGAGGAGCACCCTCATAGAAGCAGGGAGGAGGGGAGATAGAAGGGGTGGGATAGGAGGTTATGGAGGGGCAACTGGGAAGGGGGATATCATTTGAAATGTAAACAAATAAAATGGTTAATTAAGAAAAAAGATAATTGTACACCGAGGCAAGCTTCAGTGGTCTCAATATTTAATACTCATATGGTCATTATTCTTCTAATTAATAGAACCAGGAAGAATATATGTATATGTATATGTATATGTATATGTATATGTATATGTATATGGTGCATACATATATATGTGAAACTTCAATTTTTTCCAAAATAAGTTAGGAAAAGACTCAGCTACTATTTTGTGAACAAGAAAACACTTGTATACAGAGTCGTGCCATTATCAGAAATGTCAAGCACATTCATACTCTTCACCAACACCTTCATTATCACATTCATTCTTTTCAACCATTTTATGGTACACATGAAAAAGTGGCCGCTGACAATTAAGGCGAGAAACACTTGGAAATTCTTGAAATTGTGCCTAAATAGGAGCAGTAAATTCAACAAATTCCTCATCAGTCAGTGCTTTACTCAGAACAGATGCCAATGTACCAGGAACGGGTACTTTTTTTTTTCCTCTTTTTCACCAAAATAAGTTGAACAAATTCCCAAATGATTGCATATTTTAAAATCTAAGCTGTGTATTTGCCAACACTTGTTAAGCTGCTGTATCAACTGTCTGGCTTCAACCAAATAAAACCTTTTGCAACTTTAAGAGAAACTTCTAAACAGGAAACTATAAACCTGGGCAGGTTTAATTGTTTCTGAAGCTATAATGTACTTACATCAGTTTTAACCTTTCTATCTATTCACATTACATGATATTCTACAACTATGCATGCCCCACATAATTCAATGTGCACTTAGTTATTTTTTTTTTTGGTTTTTTTTTTATTTGTTTGTTTGTTTGTTTGTTTTTTATGTGAGACCAGTAAAGTAAGAAACAGCATGATGTGGGGGTTTTCTGTTGTCAAGTAACTTCAAGTGGTCATTTCATTACTAGGTTTTAATGATTCAAACATGCTTGCTTTGTCAATATCAAAAAAATTTTTCTAGGAAAACTTTTGCATATTTTTATAGATGAGAAGGATTTTGTCTAAAGAACACCTTCTTTGTCTATACATCTTATCAATCAGCAGAAGAAAGACCATAACCCTCTGATAATTGTATAATGTGCCAACACATGCTTTTTGGAGCATATATGAAGAGCTGGTTGTCTAGGTACAGCTTCTAGGCACTGAAATATTTTTTCATACTTTATAATATGGACTCTGAGACCTACGGTTTCATTATACTCATGGATTTAATGATGAAACATCTTATAACACAGAGCAGCCACTCCGACTGGGACGTCTGTATTAGTACAGAGATGTGCCAACCTTTTCTCTCAGGTGTAAACTCTCAGAGCCTCCACAGGACAAAGGTCCTGGGAAATTCTGATGTGGACAACAGCAAGCCTTACAGCCTTGTAGTGGGAAGAGTTGGACAGTACATGAATTAACGTAGGTTATTAGATTCGTGTAGTGTGTATAGTGGTGGTGGATAAACTGGGTTAGAAAATGACCCGAGTTTAAAACTTCCCCTGAAATTCCATAGCTAATAGCATTTTGTTGTCCAGTTTTGCTCAGTTTTTGGTCAACTTGCCACAAGCTAGAGTCATTTAGAAAGAAGGACTCTTAATGGAGAAAAATGCTTCCATAAGCTAGGGCTGTAGGCAAGCCTGGGGTACACTTTCTTGATTAGTGATTGCTCCTCTAGGGCTTGGCCTATTGAGTGAGCTGCCACCCCTGGAAAGGTGGTCCTGGGCTCTGTAAGAAAACAGGCTGAGCAAAGCAGGAGGACCAAGCTGGTAAGCAGCACTTGTCTAAGGCCTCTGCATCAACTCCTGCCTCCAGGTTCCTGCCCTGCTTGAGTTCTTGTCCTTACTTTCTTCGATGATGATTCGTGTTGTGGAAATGTAAGCTGAAACAAACCTTTTCTCCCCAAGTTGCTTTTGGTCATAGCAAATCTATCTAAGACACTGGTCTTATCAAACTAATGCTGTAACTGTTAAGGAGGACTCCAAACTTTATTTTGACAATCATTATTACGTACATTACACATTGGTATGCACATAGGCTGAGAATCCCTAATCCAAAATCTTCTAACTGAAACATCTCTGAACACTAACATGATGTCACAAGAGGAAAATTCCACACCTGTCCCTATGGACCACAAGCAACTAGTAGAGATTGGAATGATTTCATAAAATACCAAAGTATTAATAAAATATAAATTAATTATGTTCAAGAATGGGTTTAATCCCAGAGATACCTCTTTATGTATGTTATAAATATTACAACATCCAGAAGAATCAAAAGTCCCAAACTCTTCTCATCTCAAGAATTTTATATAAAGGATATTTAACCTGTAAAAAGCGCTTATAGCACATAACCCCCAATGAGATCCAATTATGCTACTAAACTTAAAAATGAGTTTAAATGTTTAAATCCATTCTATCCCATTATTTAACAAGCCCCACCCCAAGTAAAATGTCAAAGTCTACACGTAATCATTAAATCAGAAATTAGTGGTATATATTATGTCCAAAATTAAAACTTGAATAAAAAGATCCGCCAAAGAGTATCATTAGTTTAAAAGGGTTGTGCTGCCTGCAAACCCCGGGGTGATCCACTAGCTAATTACTCTCAGCTCTCTCAATCTGTGTAAAGCAGAGTGGCTAAAACTAACTCTAAGGGTTAAAGGGGACACAGCAGCTGATAAGAAAACAATATACAAGATGAAAACAATGACAAGCAGGGTAATGCAACCGTGAGACCAAGGCACCAGCCTTGTTACTCTGGTGGCTATGCCCCAGTTAAAGGCTCACTCTTTAATTTCAGTGTTAAAGAGTAAAGGTTAGGTCCGGTGTCTTACAGATGGCGTTGCGTTGCTCAAAGTAAGTGTGCTCAAGGGGTAAGCCTGGTTGTCTTTTTAGTAATATATAACTCCAAGGAGCAGAAAGTTGAATAACTGTATCACACATCACTCACTCAATGCCCTCTGTGTTTCAAGTGCACGTGTACACTTGAGAGTGCATGCATGCCAAGGTAAGTATGGAACCTGCTACAGATCCAATGCATCACCCTCTGAGATACTGTTCAGTGCTTTGCAATAACGCCTTCTCATCCTGTGGATTCAAAATTCCTTTAATGGAAAAAAGTTAAAGGATTTCAAAGTAAAACTAGAAGTCACACATACTGATTAAAGAACACATCTTCATATATAACCAACCTCCAATGCTATATACATGGGAAGTAAAAACATTAAATAAATAAATACTGTAAATTTGTCCTTAGCTCAGTCTCCCAAAAGGATAGTTAATAACATATATATTCATACATTCTTCCATGCAAAGAAAGAGATCATCTCAGATTGCTAAACTATCAGATTAAAAACTTATTACTAACTTCTAACTCACAAGATGGTTGGGATACAATACCTTACAAGTATTTCTTTTGAATTGTCATCTACTTTCATCAAGTATGAACACATATCTGCTATTTTCTAAACCTACAAATTGAGGGGAAACTAAAATGTTAAGTTTTACACAGCAGTAACTTCAAATGAAGATTCCAGGCACAGCAGCTCTCCTATTTAGCCCTGTACACCTCAGGTGCTCATCCCACAGAGAAGGTCTCATGAATAACACTGGGGGGAAAACATCTGGATTGTCCATGTTAGTATTCAGGGACTCTTGAGCACAGATAAGATAAAAAGCCCCCTAATACTAGAGCAATAAATAAGGAGGACTATGAAAGTCAAGAGAACCTTCTGTTGAAAAGTCTCTCTCTCTCTTTCTCTCTCTCTCTCTCTCTCATCATTCTTTCTCACAGTAGAAAGCATAAGACAAAAGACCCCCTCCCACTTCCTTACCCACTACTGCAGTCACCGCACAAGAATTCTGTCTGGGCAAATAACATATCCCAAAAATAGATACAGAAGATACATAGATAACAACCAGTGCAAAGGTAGATAACAGATAAGTGATTGATACTTGCATGATTGATACAGATAGTCAGAAAGCCGGAGACAAGATACATGATGATTATGGCAGATACAGATAAGAGGTTATTGATATCTAGATCAATAGATGGTAGAATACTGAAGAGGCATACTGTCTAGACCCGTGACTTAGTATATTTCACTTATAATATTTTCTAAAATTCACATTTCAAAATGTGAATTACCATACCCATAAAAAAAAAAAAGGATATGGCTATCCAAGGAAAACTTTTCAAACTTTTCTTTTGGTGAAGAGCTCCATAATAAACAGACTACAGAAAGGATTCCCCTCAGAACTCACAGTGGTGCTGGTACCCTTCTCTTCCCAGCGTTCCTCCATTTCTCCCCAGGTCTTGGCTCAGGTCTAAACAGCACTTGACTGCACTCCCGTTTTTCTTTCTGCCATTACATTTTTGCCATTCTAAAACACCCTCCACAAAGCTAATGTGGATCTCAGATATGCCCAGTATGGTTATCTCTTCTGAGAAGATTACTAAGGTTTGGTGTTTTGTTTTTTTACAATGTAAATTTCTAATCATCTCAAGACTTTTTTCATAAGTGAACTTTCCCTGCATCTCCTACTGAGGCTGTCCCGGCTTGCTGTGCCCTGCATGTCCTCTTGCTTACACTTCTCCTGGGAACTGATAACACTCCCAGGCAGCAGCCCTGAGTCAACTGAAATTCACTGTATCCAAGCCCCAACCCAAACCTCCTGAATTATACTCCCCACTCAAAACTTCAAGGACAGACACACACACACACACACACACACACACACACACACACACGAAAAGAGAGAGACAGAGAGAGAGAGACAGAGACAGACAGACACAGACACAGAGACAGAGTTTAAGCAGGTCAAAACAAAAGTTTGTCTGTATTAACCCAGACCTTTTGAGATATTCTAACACTATGACATCTTTAGAACTTACTGTTAGATTGTTGTTATGGAACCGAATGAGCTTTGTGAATAATTTCATTACATGTGTTGTGTATGCCTGTGTGGCAGTGCTTTTTAATTAACTAATCCATATCATAACAGAAATATGTGAAGGCCATACAGTGAGCCAGTTAGAGCCTAGAATGCTCGAATATTCACCATCTCCAGGAAGAGGGGGGACTGGATTCAGTACTTCAAGAGAACTACAAAGAGTTCAATTACATAAGGAAAAATATCACTCCCTTTAATTAACAAAACTTCAAGGCACTCACTGTTACTTGAGTCTGACCTCTAGAATTTTCACTTCCTGGATTAGTGGGTGCTTCCCAGGAGCAATTCCCTAGACCTCTGTGCTCAGCACCACTGTTTACACCGCTTAAAAAGTGTAGGACACTTTGTTCCAAACAGTTTAAGAAAATCCGCTTCTTGACTGTTCATTAAAGGTAAGAAGTAGCCAGTCAGCCCTTCAGAAATTCAGCACCTTTAGCTGATTCCTCTATTGCTCTCCTCCTCAGAACTCTGGCTGTCCATACTGTGAAAGTGTGGCACCAAGGGCCCTTCCCCCTTTCATGAAGCATCCTTCTGGATGGCTGCGGAGATAGCCTAACTTCAAAAGTGCACTGGAAACAATGATGGGTGGCCTAGCCCAGCTTTATGGGCCTTTCCCCAACCAGTCCTTGATGACCGCTATCCAGAGTCCCATAGCCTCAAACTTAAGAGCAAAGCCAGCACTGGATGTTCTTGGAACCACAGACCTTCTCACTACTCCAGTCTCCCAAGATCAGTGCATGGAAATTTAAGCCAAAAAATGCTGTAAATTTCAGGTTTTATTGTTGGAAAATGTTTCTAAGCTCACACAGAGGTGGTACTAAATCCAGGGAGGACTTGGGTAGTGGTACCAACTGCTCAGTTGTTTTCACAGCTGGCTTAATCAATCACTCTTTCTTAAAAGCACTATTGGCAGGTGAGAAATTCCTGGCGTCCAGGTCACACCCGGAACTCCTCAGCATCAATTAGAGCTGAAAGTGGATGTAGTGGAAGGGAGCGGTGCTGAAAAGGCGCTGGGCTGTCCCAAGGGAACTCTGGCGCTGGAAAGCGGATCTGGCACCAGGTAGGCTCTGGTCCAGGGAAAAAGAGTCAGGACAGCCAGGAAACCTCAAGAATATGTCGGAGCGCGAGGAGAAAAGTGCAAGATTCCTTGAACTGTCATCGGAAGAAGGGAGGTAAAGGAGGTGAGAAGGCAGACTTGCCAGAGAAGAAGCTGGAGGTCAGTCCCGGGAAGACTGCGCGGCCGCCAGAGCACTGCCTGGGGCTAGGGCATGCAGCCCGGCCAAAGCCAGGCTGTGTGGCGCGGGCAAGGCCGGCTGCAAAGTTGGCGGACCCGGGGCACCTTACCTTCTGGTCCACGATGGAGCAAGCCATCTCCCGGACGTGCGCCAGGCTGTAGTCGCCAGAGGAGTCCTGCAGGAGCAGCACCGGCTCGCGGCTCAAGCCGATCTGCAGATGGAACGAGATGCCCCCCGCCGGGGCAGTCCCAGGCGCCGGGAAGGGCGCGGGCCCGGAGCCGGGGACCAGCGCGGCCGCGGCGGCGGCCACGGCGGCCGCGGCGGGCAGCAGCGGACTGGGCGGCCGCAGCAGCGGAGGGGCGCTCATGGTGCGAATGAGCCCCAAAGTTTGGCGGACGTGGGGCGCGGCGCCGCTGCCTGCGGGGGGCGAGAAGAACCTCCAAACTTTCCGGGAAAGTCCGCGCGCGGGGCCAGGGCGCGCGGCCCGGGCTGGCGAGGGCGGGAGCGGCGAAGATGGCCGAGCGGAGCCGGAGCCGGGGCCGACGGGCGGGCGAGCGGGCGGGCGCGCGGCAGCGCGGGGGAGGCGCCCAGCTACAGCCGCCGCGACGCGCTCCGCTTGGGGGACCGCCGCGGGTCCGCGCGGCCGGCGCCGGCGGGGCGGGGCGAGGGCGGCGCCGCGGAGCCGACAAGGGGAACGGGAGCCAGGCGGGGAGCCGCCCCCTGCGCGCCGCAGCCGCCCCAGCCCACTTGGTGGACACAAGCGCTGCGGACCCGCCCATTCAGGGCAGTCCTGGCCACCCCTTCCAAGCGAGGGCACCGGAGTGGACCCCGGGAACAGCAGCCAGGCAGAGCTCACTTAACGGGGGACTCCCTCAGGGAGCCCTCGAGTTTGTTAAAGGGCCAGTCAGCTGACGTCTTTAAAACCTTGTCTCTTCTTGTAATACCAGAGAGTCTGTGTACCCTTTCCATCAATCCCACCTGCTCCACCCACCGCCTTCTTAAGGGCAGACAAGAGCAAGGTCTGAATAGGGTGCTTGCTTCCTACTTTGTTTTGTGTTTGGAACTTCTGTGTTTCAACCTCTTCAAAACTATCAGCCTAAACCTGGCTTTCTAGGAGCGATTCCATCCCCACACCCACAGCACTCATTTTGATCTGATTATACTGGTAGCTGGGCTTCAGAGACCTTAGAGCCTGATTATACTTCTGTCCTTCCTATCAGCATGGGTTCTTTGAGTTTGTAGATGTACAGAGACCCTATTTGGTTTAACAGGCTGCAGTGATAAATCATCAGAGGCCTTCTGAGAATTCTTAGTAAATTCTGAAGGGGCTCCATCTTGGCAGCCCTAATTCTCACTTTAGCTTACCCAGTGTGTCCCCTTACATGCACATGCACACAAACCATTTTGCATATTTCCATTTGCAGTGTGTTAATTTTGTTTTGTTTGTTTGTTTGTTTGTATGGTTTTGATCAATGGTTCTCTTCTGGATCAGAACATTGAAATGCGGTTTTCTACAGAGTTGTGTTGTATGTCAGTAATGGAATCTTGAAATTCCCAACTACATATAGTCATTCACTACTCTAGAAAACTCTCTAAATTGATGGTACAAACTACCATTTGAGTAGAGTGGATAGGGGTGCTGTTTACAGGGTACTTTAAAGGAATAGTTTTACCTAAGAGTGGCCAGAACGGGAGCCATATGTGTTTTCTAGCTATCACAGCTCTGAACAGAGGACTTCTGTCCCAGAGTCTATGGGCATTAGCCATCGAAGTCAGATTACATTCTTGCCATAACAGATGACATTGAAAATATAAAAGTAAGGCAGTAAATAAAGTTAGTTCTGGTAGCAACAATTGCCATAAATAACAGTAACACTGTGGTAAACAGCAATAGCCATGATCGAGGACATGAGGCTCAATACTTTGGCCAGTGAAGAAAACAGATCTTTCCTGAGGTGTTTCCATGTGAGCCAAGGCCTTGTTGATGGAAAGGGCTGGTCTTAAGACAAACTTAGGTCATGGCCTTCAAGTCATAAAGCACATAAAAGACCCCAAGAGAGGATTGACTGCACTTGCAGAAATGAGGCTGGAGAGCAAATAGAAACCAGTTCTTCAGAACTGTGCTAAATTTTTTCTGGTTTACTCTCAATGCACCACTGAACCATTGGGAGGATTTCAACAAGCCAGTGAATGTGATTAACATGTTTTAAAAGGAAGACTATTTGGCTGTTATGCAGGAAACAAATCATAAGAGAAAGGAATAAAAACAGAGGCAGTAGGTTAGGAACCCTAGCTGTTGCCCCTCCCTGTACAGGATCCATTGTGTTGGCGGTGGAGGTGTGGAGAAATCAAAGGCTACAGTTCTTAATATGGAGGCTGAAGGCCTCGCTGTTTACTCTGGTTCTCCAGTGGAAGGGAATAGAAGGGTCTCAGAGGACTCCAAAGTGTTTTGAGAAATGTGTGTGATTCTCTGCTGCTAATAATTGAGACAGAAGACAGAAAAGAAGCAGGCTAGGGAGAAGGAAGATTCATTCTCTAAGCATTTCGTTTGAAAGGACACTAAACCTTCAAATGGTAATAATCAGAACCAGATGTATGAGCCCCATATTCAAGAAAAAGAAGTGGGGGGGGGCATGCCTTTAATCCCAGTATTTGGGAGGCAGAAGCAGGCAGATTTCTGAGTTCAAGGCCAGCCTGGTCTACAGAGTGAGTTCCAGGACAGCCAGGGCTATACAGAGAAATCCTGTCTCAAAAAAAAGAAGAAGAAGAAGAAGAAGAAGAAGAAGAAGAAGAAGAAGAAGAAGAAGAAGAAGAAGAAGAAGAAGAAGAAGAAGAAGAAGAAGAAGAAAGAAAAAGAAAAAGAAGTGGGTCAAAACTACATTTGAGGTCACTTCAAAACTAGACAAGGTTTCTCAGAACAACTTCACATACTCATCAATTTTTATGAGAGGTATAGGAACATGCGTGAACCATTTTGGAAGAAAAATCTGTGAATAACTCCTTGTGCTGTATCTGTGATGCGAAAGATTCTTGTAGGGTGCTGGAAATAGATGAAAAGGAAGCAAAAGACAGAAATGGCCCAGGAAATTGAAATTATTTTTAAGAACCTAAGCCATTACTAGATGAAGAAAAATAAAGGAAGTAACACAACAAAACTTAAAAGCCGGCCGGGCAGTGGTGGCACATGCCTTTAGTCCCAGCACTTGGGAGGCAGAGGCAGGCAGATTTCTGAGTTCAAGGCCAGCCTGGTCTACAGAGTGAGTTCCAGGACAGCCAGGGATACACAGAGAAACCCTGTTAAAGCAACTTGAACTCTATAACCATCAGAACCACACACACACACACACACACACACACACACACACACACACAGTTGTTGGTTCCAAGTTTCTTTCCTATGGAGAGCCGGGTTGAGACAGCATCTCACTCTGTAGGCAAGGATGACCTCAACAGACTATGGTCCTGTTTCCTCCTCACAGGAGCTGGGAATTCAGCCATGTGCCACACCTAGTGAGTGTGGAAATTGTGATGGTAGGCATGTGAAGACTGGAAGGCTGCCAACTAGTACTAACTTTTGCTGAATGGCAAATGAATGAATGGATATATCCTAAGAAACCTGGTATATTTCTTTTGTGACTACAAAATAACATGCCGGAAACTTGGAGGATTTGAGAGGGCATGGCTGATGTGAAGCCCTTCTAGATATTTTACACTTGGAAAACAAAAGAATATTTAGGAAATAAGTTGGGACTCAAATTAGCGACTGAGTCTTTTGAAATGAACCCTTTACAATTTGAATTTTGGCTAATGTTGCTGCGATAACTCTGGTGATGTCCAATGACACTGTCCAAGAAGGTTCAAAACTTCAATCAACATTCTACCTTAAAAAAGAGTGACCAGGGTACATAGAACAATGCTAATCTTGTGTTTTTCAAACAGGTTATATGTCCCAATAATTTTGCAATTATCTAGTAATTTAAAATCAACAATAAAAAGCAGTTTGAGAAAGAAAATAAAAAGCCTGATTTGAATAAAAGTCAGATTAGGAGAACATTAAACTTGGTCCAGATAAGATGGGTAGCAGAAACAGAAAATAGAATTTAAAATTTTACAGTTCTGTGGAAGCTGAGGACTAAAGGAACTATATAAAAGTTTGAAACTCGGCAATATGAAGCAGATATGATTATAGCATACTTTCTATATATATTATTGCACTCTAGAGGCTGTGTGCTAAGGATAATGATAGAAAGATGGATGCATGAGTAAATGGAGGATAGATGGATGGATGGATGGATGGATGGATGGATGGATAAGCATTTTATTGTTGCTTGTTTAAAAGCATTTATGTATAGTTTTCTGTCAACCCAGGCCATATACAGATAATGGCACAAAAGGCACAAAAGAAAAATAAGGTTCTAGTGGGGTGCTGCATAGTTTTATGTCAACTTGACACAAGCTATCGTCCTCTGAGAAGAGAGAACCTCATTTAATAAAGTTTCTCCATAAGATTGGATTGGACACAATCCTGTAAGGCATCTTCATAATTGGTGGTTGATGAAGGTAGGACCAGCCCATTGTGGATGGTGCCATCCATTGGCTGGCATCTTCATAACTGGTGACTGATGAAGGTGGGACCAGCCTATTGTGGATGGTGCTATCCATTGCCTGGGGCAAGCTGAGCCAGCAAGATGAACAAGCCATGGTGACCAAGCCAGCACAGAGCACTCCCCCATGGCTTCCACAGCGCCTGCTTCCGGGTCCCTATCCTGACTCCTTTCGATGATATGAAAGTGTAAACCAAATAAACTCTATCCTTGTCATGGTGTTTCAGCAACAGTAACCCTCACTGAGACAAATGGAGACATCCATTACACAGTCCTCTGACAAAAATCTGGTACTAAAACTGTTAGCATCCAGAATCTGCCCACAGCAGATATGTGGGCGGGTCCACAGAGCTGTCGCCAGGACAACGACCACCATATTCCCAGAATCCATTGGGCCCAAGCTCCCACCTTTACCTGAGTTACTACGTCACAGCTTATATATAATTGGCAGCTTCTCCCATCTTTCTCTCTCTCTCCCCCTCTCTCCTCTCCCTCCCTTCACGCGCCGCGGTCCTCACTCCCCCTCCTTCTCCTAATTAAACCTCCAAAAACGCAGAGCTGCCTGTATCTGGTATTTGTAGACGCGCCGCTACGAACCAAACCCATCAAAAACCAAGGGTCATGGTTCAACTTGACACAAGCCAGAGTGGGAAGAAGGAACTTCAACTGAAAAAAAATGCCTCCCTATTAGCTCATTTGTAAGTTTGTGGGGACATCTCTTGATTATGAGCATGGTAGGAAGCATTGATACAAAGGCAGATGTCCATGGGTAAGACAAGAAAGCAGACTCAACAAGCCAGGGGAGCAAGCCAGTAAGCAGTGTTCTTCCGTGGCTTCTGCTTCAGTTCCTGCTTGAGTTCCCACCTGGACTTCCTTCAATGATGGAGTGTGACCTGAGAATTAAAAGTTAAAATAACCCCCCCCAAGTTGTTTTTGCTTGTGGTGTCTTTACCACAGCAATGGAAACTGAACCAAATAGGACAACACGTCTCCAGACAACATACAGCTTTACCATGCTAATAACTTCACGGAAGTGAAAGGGGAGAAAGGAAATTTGTGAGCTTAATTGTTCTCCAGGGAGGAAAACCGATTTGTTCTCTAAGTGGACTTCACAAACTTAAGAAAAGGTAGATGTGCTCCTACAGTCAAACACTGCAAACAACGTGACAGGAGGCCATTGAAGACAAGCTTCCAACTGTCACGTCGAAACTGATCCAGGTGAGGTATAAACTCCAAAACCAGCAGAAACACCTCAGAAGTTCTACATCGAAAGAGAGAGAGAGAGAGAGAGAGAGAGAGAGAGAGAGAGAGA
>NW_022196912.1:65622405-65638293 GCF_008632895.1 Mastomys coucha
AGAGAGAGAGGAGTTGGGGGAGAGAGAGGGAGATAGCTGTAGAAACTAGATATGAGAAAGGGTAAGTAAGAATTATTGGAAGCTAAAACAAAATGGCTTCTATGAGACCATTTTTTGTATTAATGATGTTCTTAAAATGTGTGTTATATAATAATGTTATACAAGATAAAGACATAGACATGGTTTTTTATGAAGAATTGGCGGTGGTGGGGGTTGGGATGGTTCCAGACATCCTGCCTCACTTTCAACCACAAGTCACTGCTTTCGACTGCTAATTGTAACTTGAATTTTTCAGATCTTATTTTTAATGATGGTTCTTAAATGCTTTAACTTCCCTTGTATGCCACCACCTGCCAGCGGTATTGGAAAAGAATGGATATGGGGTGGGTGGACCTGTTTAGAAAGGTTCTTTGGAAGGACTCCTGCCTGTGTTGTCTGGTAATTGGCAGTTCAGTTCACAGGTCAGCAGGTAGCTCCGTCCACTCACAAACACCTCACGGATACATTAGCAGTCCAGTTTGGTAGAGTTGGGTTACCCGGCAGAGGTGACACAACCTCGCAGAGACAGCAAGGCCTCAGTCTCAGCTACAGTCAGCAGGAAGGACCAGTAGGAGCCTCAACACAGGTCTTGTTTCAGTATGGCTCTTGCCTCAGCATGTGCATCCAATCAGCCTGAGTCCTTGGAAGTGCCAACACACTGCAGCACACCAGAAGTTTTTTTGGTGTGTTTCTCTCTATGGCATCCCGACAAATGGAGCTCAACTGCACAGTGTAAGGCAAACCAATACATGCATGTCATTAGCAAAGAATATTTCATCACGTGTCCTTTCATGTGCTTGCTTTAGCAAAACATCTTCTCTCCTGTGTCTGCTTCAGCAAAACATTCTTTTACAAGTCGGCCTCAGCCTTTCACACCTATGCCCACTTTAACAAAACATTCCTTCACATGTTTGGTCCAGCAAAACGCCATGCAACCAACTTTCCAAAGAACCCTTAAAAGTTTCCACTTCAGCTAATACGTCAGGATCTCACAAATTTCATTTAAAATAAAAGTTCCCATTGCTAATGAGAAATCTGAAATTCACTGTAGCTGTGTAGAAAACAGACCTTCGATGGAGGAAAGGCTGCTTAGTGGCATGATGTGCAGTGTACTAGTGCTAGTGCGTGCTTGTGTACCACATGGGTTCATGTACACTGCTTTATGTCTTCCTTTTCTTCAACATGGAGAATGTTATAAATATTTTGTTTATCAGAATTTCGAGTAAAGTTACATTTCTCTTGGTATCTACTTAATGAAAGTAACTTACGAAAAGTTGTAACTACTGTTACAGAAGTAATGAAGCTTCCATCAGATTTTCCTAGAACATAGCAAGTACTATATAAAACTCATATTAAATTGCTTAAGGTGCTGACGTCAGGACCCATGTGAGAAGTCCTGATGGATGCCTCTACAGACCCTCTGACATGCCAATCAAGGATTTAGATCTAGATCAAAGAGTGAAAACAGGAGCAAGGCCTAACCCTGAGTGTCATAATTAGAAACGGGTTGCTGAAAATGTTAGGTGTAGTCACTTTCTACAATCTGTAGAACGACTGTGTGCAGGATAAATATATAATATCAATGAATATTGATTACTTATCTTTAATTACTAAAATATATTAACATTCACAGATATAACTCTATTCATAAACTTTCAAAGAAATTGTTTTAAAAGTCAGTTTAATCAGAGGTCTTATTACTTAAATTCCAAAAATTAAGCCTCCCAGGAAGAGATGCATGTCTCTCAGCTTTATAAATCATTTTGACAAAGAGGTCTCTGAAAAAAAAAAAAAAAAGAACTTGCTAGCCATATCAGAGAACTGACGTTTGCCTAGATTTATTTTTGTTCATTTTTTATTGGTAGTTTTATTTATTTACATTTCAAATGTTATCCCCCTTTCCAGTTCCCTCCGCCCTTCAAGCCCCCATCCACTCCCCCTACCCCTACCTCTGTGAGGGTGTTCCCCCACCTGCTCACCCACTCTTGCCTTAGCACCCTAGCATTTTCCTACCCTGGGTCATGGAGCCTCTACAGGACAGAGGGACTCCTCTCCTGTGAAGCCGGATAAGGCCATCCTCTGCTACTAATCCAGTTGGAGCCATGGTTCTCTCTCCCCCATGTGTACTCTTTGGTTGATGGTTTAGAAGGGGGAAGAAAATAATCTGTGGAAGTAAAGGGAAAAAAGGATCTGGGAGGGAGAGAGGAGGGGGAGAGACCAGGGGATCTGGTTTAAATATGGGAGGAGATGGAGAAGTACAAAGGGTCAGGATTTTGAAAGGATGTATGTATGTAGCAGTGGGGGAGGGAGAGCTGGGGGAGCCAATAGAAAGTCCCAGATGCCAGGAACCCAAGAGGTTCCCAGGACATTAGATGAAATACCCAACAAAGGAGAGAGAGAGAGAGAACCTGGAGAGACCATATTCAATGGATAGACATGGCCAGCGGTTGAGGGATGGGGCAACCTACCCACCTCAAAATTAACCCCAACCCAGACACTATTGTGGATGCCAAAAAGAGCTTGCTGACAGGAGCCTGGGAATAGCTGTCCCTTGAGAGGCTCTGCCAGAGCCAGACAAATACAGATGCGGATACACGCAGCCAAATATTGGACTGATCGTGGGAACCCCAATGGAGGAGTTAGGGCAAGAACTGAAGGAGCTGAAGGGATTTGTAACCCCATAGGAAGAACAATAGTATCAACCACCCAGACACCCCAAAACTCTCAGGGACTAAACCTAGATTTACTTATATTTCTGAAAAAGGTATACTTTCCTCTAAGATCAGGTAGGTATCCACCAATAGATATTATTCTATAAATACTTTTACTATTGTTTTACTTTAATCAGTTGTGAATTTGAATAAATATACAATATATTCAAAAATATTGAATATATTTATATTGAACAGTACATATATGAATTTCTAGACCTATTTTTCAAAAAGAATGGTTTTCGATATGACATTTTATTTTCATTTATATTCATCAATAATACATCCAGCTTCCAGGAAGTTTACACAAGCACACTTTAACCTATATTTTCTCATTTTTGCATTCTTGAATGAGATTTAAAATTTCTTGTTCAATTAACTGTACATATTTTACACACATGCCAAACACCCATATTTCTCTTTCATCCTCTTGGTTTTGATAAGACTGGATTCTCTAAACACATCTGTCCCAAACAGTGAAGGCTGACTCTAAGGATAAGAACTAAGAGGTGGTAGAAACGATTCAGAACTCCCTATACAAAGCAGACTGAAATTACCACCCTGACAGTTTTTTCTTTGACTTGAGTGTACTCACAGGTTGTGGCTTAGATTTCTCAACTGTAACTGTGGACATAATCTTCTGCTAAGTAAATCTAATATTCAAATTCAAAAGCGTCTAACAGCAGCACACTTTAACTCTTCTAACAATATAATTCTAATACTACATGCAAGGCCCGGTTTCCAGGGTTTAGAAACGTTTCTTCCAAATGTATGTTATACCAAACATTTCCTGCCATGAATACCAGTGTTCCCAATGTATTCTATCACCTGATTTATTCTCTTGGGTATATATCATTTTGTGAAACTGTATATCCATTTTTAAGCATGTTTAAAACTAATGACCAAATTTTAAAAATTTAGCACAAAAGAATAAAGAAGATAAATTAATCCAAAATTATCTGGGGGACCCTCCCTGGGGGGAAAAAACATATTTTAGCTGAAATTTCAGTTCAATGTTTGATTTGGAAAATGAAAACTTATAATGGAAAGAAACTGGCAGATTTCTTTTTTTATAAACGAGATCAGGAAAATAATTTTACTGGCTTGAAAGGAAATAATTTTCTTTTCTAATTTTTTTCTAAAATTTTTTAAAATACCATTATTTTAAAAACTCTATTAGTTAAAAATGTGCATTGCATCGGTATTAAAAGTATATAATTAAAATGAGGTTTTCCTTATGATATTGAAGCTATATTTTATCTAATTAATCTGTATTTTCTACCAATTCTTGTCCTCTAAAATGTCATCACTAAAAAGTAAATATAGTAAGTCTTCAGTCCTCAAAATATGGACTTAACTTTTTTTTAATGTCTAAGCATCAAAAATGAAAATATTTTACCTGTATAAGTGTAAATAAAGTACTTCCTTAGGCAACTACTTATCACATATGTAACTATAGAGAGTGGTCCACAAGTATCTCTTACTTACATTTTTGTGACTCTATTTTATATTTTTGAATTTATTAGCCATCCAGAATATCAAGACATCATAAACAACAACAATAAAAAAACCTTATATTTATACTTCTTTTTAAATGTGTGGAAGAAGAGATCATGGGAGAAGGTCCTTGGCTGACCTGTTAAGTCCACACTGACAAGCGTACACAATGGGATCTGAATGTTGTCTTCCGTCTACTAGAATTAATTCCCTTCAGTGCCCTACGCTTTTTGTCTTCTTTTAATTTTATCTCAATTCATGGTCATCATGATCTGTCCTTGCAGATTGAACTTTAAAAAAAAAAAAACAATTTTTGAAATAAAATGTACTTGCTCTGAAGAAATAAAACAATCTAAACTAGCAATGAGAAAAACATTTTTTAGCCTTTTCTTTAGCAAATAGCTTGTCTTTGTACAAAGAATTCTAAAAGCTTTGTAATTAAATGATATGTTTGTTTTTACATTGGTTTAAATTTATAATTTGTCATTTGTCTTCCAAAACAATAAAACTGTTTTAATGAATACAGTTTTTTATCGAATAATAGTACAAATGTTTTCAACAAAATGCATGGCTGAAAAGTTAATATAACATTTACTTCGAGAGTACTTCACAGCGCAAACCAGGAAAAGGAAACATGTTTACTAATTTTTATTGTCTTAAAGAAGACTTTATATGGAATTATGCTCTTCATACTATACAAGACAGAGACAAACATCAAATGTTTGCCTTGGACGTCCTAGGTGCCAGCTCTTGTCCTATCGCTGCTGTACAGGTATGCTTTAGTATCGGAGCACAGACGAGTCCACTAATGGACCCTGTGAATAAATCTATTCAACTCTAGTGTGAAGACAGAATACTTACAAGCACTGTCTTCAAGATGGCCTTTGTGCGTATCCACCACGTTCAAGAGCTCAGGTCACAGAAACAGCTGTGGGACTCCTTAAAGAGTTCCAGATAAGGTCCGAGTCACATGACTCAGACTCGCCACCCGTATTTTGTATGTGTAGTGTCTGTGTGTCCTGCCTAAACGGTAACAATTTCTTGTATAGTTACTCTAGCACAGAGGACATGGGATTGGTCTCATTCACTGCCAATACTGGTGGAAACTACTTTGTAATAATCTCCAAATACCTGTCTTCAAGTGCGTCTAGAGCTAAGTATCTAGTGCATTCGTGTAGACTCCCTCCCCAAAGCCCGGACAGTAACTCAACAAATCAACACTGCCCACTGTTGAACAGAACCGGCTACATTCAGAAGCTCCACCCTCATTGAGCAAGAAAGAAGTTACTGATTAGACTGTTACACTGACGTAGTTTGGGGGAAGGGTTTGCCCCAGGTATTTTACCTTTTGCGGGAACAAAAGAATTATTATTAAATTCAAGATGACTGAGTGACCAGACCTCGTGTCGTCTAATGTTTTACTTTTCCCACGTGGGTACGATACAGTATGGCTAGCCTACCTCTTCTTATCTCCTTCAATCTCTTCCTATCTATTTCTTACTCCTATTACCAGAAGAACTCTTTATTTCTTTCATGTTGGTCCTAGATGATTCGGTGACTCCCAGAGAGATTGGTACACCGGTTCTATTCAGAACAGCTACTGTCCTAACAAGAAAGCTCAAAAAGTTTTTCTTTTTCCTTCTATCTTTCGTTCAGTTTGTTCTAGGCTGATAGGCTTTTCCTGCCAGTTTTAAACGTGTTTTTCCCGTTTAATTTGAAATTCTGCTTACTCCCGATAAAACAGACAGAAAGTAAAGCTTGGCTCATCCAGAACAAAGTTTCGCTGTCGTTTCAATGTTTACATTCTGAGAACAGGCGACATCCCGAAGTCGCTGACATACCACCAAGATTCCAACATTTCAAAGGTTATTTCATCTACCAGAGTCTTCAAAAGACTTATTTACATTATCTTGAGACCTGTTCCCTGGACAACCGACTCCAGAGCTCTAACAGAAGATTTACAACTGTGAAATCTTATGTAGACATGAATGCGCTCGTTTGGGCCCCGTACATGTGCTCTTGGCTCCAGCCGTCCCGTTTCGGCGTCAGGCTGTCAGAAGTTCCTCGACTGCTTCCAGAGAATCGTGGCAGCTTCCAGACTTTACAGGTTTCATAGACATTTCTTGACATATCTGTGTAGAAAGGTGGTGCTAGGGAAATCTAGTCCACTGATTATGAAGTTTACCCAAACAGAGACACATACCTAGTGGCTGTATCTCTGCCAGAGACACGCCTTAGTTCAATATGCTTGGCCCATTGTGTCAAAAAAGACAGAGTCAGTGTAAATTTCAGATCCCTAGTTACACACCGCTATGATTCCCATACAGTATATGTGCCAAACTAAAATTGCCTTGACCCTGCCTCTTGTTTTGATATATTTAAAGAGTAAAATGTAGACTCCCTCCCCAAAGCCCAGACAGTAACTCAACAACGCAACACTGCCCACTGTTGAACAGAACCGACTACATTCAGAAGCTCCACCCTCATTGAACAAGAAAGAAGTTACTGATTAGACTGTTACACTGACGTAGTTTGGGAGAAGGGTTTGCCCCAGGTATTTTACCTTTTGCGGAAACAAAAAAATTATTATTAAATTCAAGATGACTGAGTGACCAGACCTCGTGTCGTCTAATGTTTTACTTTTCCCACGTGGGTACGATACAATATAGCTAGCCTACCTCTTCTTATCTCCTTCAATCTCTTCCTATCTATTTCTTACTCCTATTACCAGAAGAACTCTTTATTTCTTTCATGTTGGTCCTAGATGCCAACACATTCGTTCTCCTAAATGTTCAGTGATTGTTGTTTTTATAATAGTTCAGGATATTTTACTGAGTCAGTGACATGAGTTTGAACTGCATAGTATCCCATAGTGGCCCAGATTCCCCACCCTACTCCCAAAATAAGAAAAGATACCTCTATTTTTATTTTTTGTGAAAACATACAGTGATGTGTTTGGGTTGTTGGTTTGTTTTATTTATTTATTTTTTACATATAAAATTAATGCATCCTAACTTAGACTTTGAATAAAATGAAGTCTAAATTAAAACTAAAAGTTGTATTTTAGTAAATGACAGTTAAATACTCTTTTACTTTTGTTATTTGTGAACGCATGCAGAATCACGTTGAAGGCATCATTTTATAATCTTATTTTGGGAGGGGGTAAGAAATTTGCTTCAACTTACATGTCAAGGGCAGAAAACCAAGCAGGGCAGGAATCTGGAGGCAGGAACAGATGCAGAGGCCATAGAGGAATACTGCTTACTAGCTTGCTGCTGATGGGTTTCTCAGCCTGCTCTCTTAGAGCACCAAAGAACACCAGCCCTGGTGTGGTCCCACCCACAGTGAGCTAGGTCTTCTTACATCAATCATCAAGTAAGTAAATGCACCTCAGGATTTCCCACAGGCCAATCTCTTGCAGGTATTTTCTCAGTTAATAGTCTCTCTTCCCAGATGGGTACAGCTTTGTGTGACGGTGACTCAAAACAAGTAACAGAAGATGTTACTCACAGGAGATTGTTACACTGTCACAAAGCCTGCACCTAGCCTGGGACTCCTGAAAACTATCTCTGGAGCCTCCAGTACCTTTGTAGGCAGATTAGTAGGCAGGCAACTTAGACTGTCTTTTGGACAGAATTGTTACTATATCTGTAAACAGGAGGAAGGGCCCTTATGAAAAGTCATATTTCACCAACTACCTGACTTCTTTGAGTTGTTTCCTCCCTAAACCTCATAAGTTGATAATCTTATCTTTTAACTTAATATACCAACGCATTTTTTTCAAAGCCATTTACTATTTTTCAGAAATATGATTTGAGATGACTACAGAATGTTACAGACTCATTATAGTGGAACACTTAATTCCTGGGGCTCTTTAAAAAATGCTTTTGAAGTCCAGTAATTGCACTATAACTTGGCCAGAGTTTATATTTATTAAATAAAGATTTAGACAGTTACAGGGGGAAATTTTGCTAACAAGAATTTCTACAGGCTTTATAAATAGAATCATTTCAAATGGGGGGGGGAATATAAGACCCATGATGGTGAAATACAGTAAATAACATAAAATCTTAAAAGTCATTTTAATTAAGACATTTCATAAATGTTTAAATTGAATATTCAAATCAAATTTGACACCTTAGGGGAACATCAGTTATGCTGTCAGAATTCAAAACAGTGATATAAGCTATATTTGGAAAGTTGTTTCTCTCTCTCTCTCTCACTCTCTCTCACTCTCTCTTTGTGTGTGTGTGTGTGTGTGTATTTTATGGCAGAAATTCATTAACTTCATAAGTGCTTGCAGCCTTAGCTAATAAAACAACAATACAGAATGTATTTGAGTATCAGGATGACAGAAGAAATAAAAAGAAAATAGAATATAATAGAAGATAAAGCCTTCACAAATCAATATTTACATTACATGTACATGAACTAAAAAAATTAACTAAAAGACCTTGTCAGACTGGATTAAGATTATATCAAGTAGGCAGTAAGATAACTCAGTGAGTAATAATAGCACTTCCTACACAAGCCTGAGTTTGTATCTGTAGAGCCTATATTAAAAAGCTGGGTGCAGTAGCACACATCTATAGCAGCATCACTGCTATGGCAGAGTTAGGAGACAGGAAAATGCCCTGGTAGCTTGTAGGCTAGGTAACTTGAACTACACAGTGAAACATTAAAAACCAGAGATTCTGCCTTAAACAAGATGGAAGGTAGAAACAAACACCCACTAAGTTGTCCTCTAACTTCCACATGCTCAGTGTGGCTCACCCACACAGACCATATCATATATACATACACACAAGAGCAAAATCACTTCAAATATGACAATGTAGAAAAATTAGAAACAAAATATATAGCTGTGTGTGTGTTATATAATTACCAATAAAAAAAAAAAAATCCAGAGTGACTACATCTGGAGTGCAACCTCCAGAGCGAAAACAGTGGGTCACACACCAAGCGTGCATAGCAAGCATAGAGATATGTGCTTCAAACAGTCCAGCTACAAAATTCAAGAAACAACCTAATTGATGTGAAAGGAGATGGCAATACCAGCATCCTATATTATCAATTGATATTAGAACTAAACAAAATCAAGTGCATAGCAGAAATAACACCACCATTAACCAACATAAAATCCACAGTTACAGAACACACAGGTCCCAAAAGAGCAAATATAGACACGCTTTCCAAGCACCAATTGGATAGTTATCAATTATGTCCTGAGCCATTAAACAAATCTTAACAATTGTGGAGTAGTTGAAATAAAATGAGATATATACAAAGCACAAGAGACAAATGTCTCCTCTCCATCATTTAGCAACATTCTATAGTCTGTGCCCTGACTCCGTCTACTTTCCTAGAGTTCCATAGGGATCTTTGGGCCGCTTGCAGGTATTTCCTTTAGCTGCTGTGTAATGTCTCTCTGCACTTTGCTGCCTGTCCTGCATTCCCAAAATTCCTTGTTTCTTTTCTTTCTTCTGATATCATTCCCTCTGTCTGTTCTAAAGAATTCCTAGGAATTTGACAATATTTGAATGCTTTTCTTCTAGCTGAACAGTTTTATTGTATGTGGAGTCTCTGAGGGCACTCCCAATATGTAGAACTTGGGCTTGTGAAGTGAGTAGTTCTTTGTTTTGTTTTATTTTTTTCCGAGACAGAGTTTCTCTGTATAGCTCTGGATGTCCTGGAACTCACTCTGTAGACCAGGTGAATAGAAATATAAAAATCAGATCACTGGTGGATGTATAGAGATGCATGTATGCTTTGTGTTTCAAACAGTGGGTGTTAGAATATAGCAGGATGGATGAATTATCCAAAGAAACAATAGCCAAGGTTTCAATTTAGTGGAAAAGGAAAACTACAAATTTATGATGTTGAGTGAATTCTACTCAGGATGACTCTAAAGAAATTCACACCCAAACACATTAAACTTCTGAAAAGTAAAGACTAAGAAAACATGTTGAAAGAAGACAGTGAGAAATGACAGCAACCTAGAGGAGAATTCAATCTGAATGACAGTGGACTTTTCCAGGAACCAGGAAAGGCCAGAAAGAGCAACACATTTTTAAAGTGAGAAGTGAAAAGAACGGTTGCTAGAAAAGTCTATATTCCATCAAAATACCATTCGGGAATCGGGGGAGAGGAACATTCTCACATAAAAGCAAACTAATAGGATTTTTCAGAAACCTGTTATAAAAGAATAGCTAAAAAGAGATTCTTAAAACTGATAAGAATATTGTGATGGAAAATTTAACTTTAGAAATGAAGGAAGGCTAGGTCATACATAAATAAGTGTCAATATAGCAATTCTTGTGAGTATATTAAATCATATTTTATGGTTGCAGCAAAAACTCTAACACTGTTCAGTGTAGTAGCTGATGAGTTGAGAGGGAATACTTGATGATCATTTTTAAGTGTATGTGTAGGGGGTTAAACTATTTCTGCATGTAAAGTAGGGAAATATTAGTAGTAGCACATTGTAATAAATTCATACATAACACATATTCAGTTATTCCACATGTAATATGCAATTGTAATTTGGTACATCTAATATATATTGCAGCCTTGAACAATTAGGAAACCATACAAATTAATACCCTAATGAATACTGTAAGTAAATAAATCATAGTCTACTTTCTGTTTGGGACAGCAGCAGCATACTCCAAGGGAATCTGCACAGCAGGAGCTGTGAGAGTGCATATAGTCACTGAAATATTTTCAGAATAAGTTTTCAAAGTATTTTAAGCACCAAAGCATAAATAGTATATATTTGTTGGTTTGGACTATACCACACCTTTATGTTTTGGGACTGACTACAAAAGGAATACTGCTTTCTTAAGACAGAACCTAAAAACTTCGCTTTCCTGTGCTCTGAGTAACAAAGGGCTAGATTCTACCAATAATTCCACCCACATGAATCTTTAATTTGGGTGTGAGCAAGTAAGAAAAGTTCTGTCAGTGCACGTATTATTTTCTGTTGTCTGCAGAGTTGACATGGTGATTAGGGGCTTCTCTCATGGGACTATTATGAAGCAGTTCTGAAATTGGCAATGGATTATGGGTACCTCTCTAGTGAGCTTAACCTATTTTCCCCTTAGTTCTTTTAAATGAAAATACAAGCTGTCTAGTATCACTAATAAGGACATTTTCTTCCTAAACTAGACAGAATTAATATGTTTGCAGCAAAAGATTCTTAATAACAGAACAATTTGTTGTTAGAAGTAGAAGGAACCCTCAAGGAATGGGTATCTGCAATTCAATTTTTGGCAGGTTGTGTTTGAAGACTCCACCATAAAACTCCTACAGCTAATAAACATACTCTGCAAAGTGGCAGGATACAAAATTAAAATCACTCAAAAATAAGTAACCCTTTAATATACAAATGACAAGTATAACAAGAAAAAATAATCAGACAAACATTCCCATTCGTAATAGCCTCAAATAAAATAAAATATCTCAGGACAAAACTAACCAAGGAAGAGGAACATTTATGCAGTGAATGCTTTAAGACACTGAGAAAAAGAAAACAAACATAATGGCAGAAGATGAAAATATCCCCATACTCATGGATTGGTAGGAGTAATGGTGGGAAGAGGACTAAGGCAATTTACAGAGTCAGTGTTACCACCAACAAAACTAATGCATTTCTTCACAGAAATTGAAAGAATCATCTGAAATTTCATTTGGAAATACAAAAGACCGGGATATAAAAAGACAATTCCTGAACAATAAAGGAACAGCTAGAGGTATCACTACACAACATTTGCAGTTTTACCAAAGGTTGTAGTGATAGAAACAGCACGGCAGTGGCATAAAACATACCCATCAACCACGGGAAGAGAACTGATGCTTAGCTTTTATCCTGCAGAACAATCAACTCCAAATGAATCAAGGACCTCTTCATCATAAGACCTGATACCCTGCATCTGATAGTTGAGAAAATATGGAATACACTTGACTTTAGTGGCACAGGGAAGGACTTTCTTAAAAACACCCCATTAACACATGCATTGAAACTAACAGCTAATAAACAGGACCTCATGAAACAGGAAAAGACACATCAGTAGATATGAGTGAGGGGCCACGGGGAGGAGTATCTTCCAAGGAAGAAGAGACAGAATACAGTGATATGAAGTATTTGTTCTCTAAGGAGAATAATGGAACAGGAGGTCAAGGGTAGTGGCCAACAGGTGGTCAAGAGTGATATAACTCTCATTATATCACTGGGAACAAACACAAATTTAATTCCAATCTGAGCTACACAGTGAGTTCCAAACCAGTGTGGAGTCCAGAATGAGACCATGTCCCATACAATAAAAATGGCAAAGAAATAGAGCAGCCAAGCTTCATCATTCCTCTTTCTGTTGCTATCAGAAGACAATAGATGTACTTAACTCTCAGTTATGGAGAATTCCATTCCAAGATAGCCAAGCTCATATGGTTGGAATCCAGGGTGTACTTTATGCTGCACAGAAGTCAAGGGTAAGAATGGGAACCTGTGCAGAAGGAACCATAATGAGACAGGAAGCAGAAGTTATTTGAGGGCCCCAAATTAACCTTTTTATAACTCACTCTGTGCGAACTAACTGGGATCTGAAAAGAACAACATCAATACCTTCAAAGAACAGCACCTTTAATGATATAGTCACTTTCTACTGGATACCTCTTTAAAGCTCCACCACCATTTAAAATGGCAACACTGAAGCCTGACCTTCCAGGACACAATCCTCTAGGGGACATAACCAAATCTGCTCTGCAGTAGGTTCCCAGGCCATAGTGAAAGTAAATAGTTACTTATTTTATTCATCTATATTCTTGACTCTCTAATAACGTGACTGTTGAAGCCAAGAAGTGGAGAATGATTGTCTGAGAATAATAAAGTTATTATTATACTATAATAATAATGATCAGTGAGCTACAGAGGACCTTCACTACTGACGTGCTGAAACTTTGAGAGAAAGTTTCACATTCCAAGCTCAAAATAGTAAAAAAAAAATTCAAGGTGATAAAAATGATTATGCTAAAATTAGCTCTCATCTCTACAGGGCTGATGGAACTGAAAAGTAAATGCAGTCTAAGCCTGTGGTTTCTGAATTACATCATTTGAATTCAAACAGTATCATGTTTTTACTGAATGTTAGGACCTTTAGATGGGATTGTGCTTAGTGAAAATGGAAAATCCTGAAGGCTCAGAATACTTTACAAACACAAATCCACTGAACATCCTTACTCAGAGAAAGTATTTTCTCCAGCATCTACCTTACCTGGAACCTGGGTAAACCTCTTGCCTGAGGTAAGTATTTCACTAGGTGATGTTATTTTCCTAACAACATGTACTCTACACACACCAGTTTCTTATATCCATGACATAAAACATATCTCATGTCAGAATCTAATATGTCCAAAGAATATGTAGGAAATTACTCATCACAAAAAGCAATGAAATATTTTCCCAAGAAATAGTGGCAGAAATCTGGTGGAGAACATGGTGGATAGTATTCTGGGAGAAGAAATATTGAAAAGTTAAATCCGGGATGAAAAATCTTGCCTCCAAAGAAGAATAAAAATTTTCTAATTTACACTGACATCTTCAGAAATCTATATGGGGTAAGTATCCTGAGTATCTACACTGGAACAAATGAAATATAACCCTATATTGAGGTAGTTTTAAATATGAATTAGAGAGAGGGGAATTTTTAAAAAGCAGCCAAATACAAACATCTTTGAAAAGCACACAGTGTTTCTCTGGAAACAGAAGGCCTTGGTGGGTTAATTGCCTGGGGAACAGCAATGAGCCCACACACTTATCAGGAAAATCCTTTGGTGGAAGATGCTTGATATACTGAGGGCTCCTGTGCCAGGAAATGCTTTGTTTTTACTGAGGTTTTGATGGTCTACACAAACAAATAACACTAGTAGTAACCAACCCAGCCTGACCAACAGACTCTAGGAGACTCTTCCCCTCAGTGGGTCTCCAGTCAGTTTACATCAGAGCTTTCTGTAGGAAAAGCAGGCTGAGAAATCTTAACGAGGAGCCTATGGTGATATTGTTCTCAGCTGGGTTCCTTAATCCAGAAAGCAAATTCTGAAATAAAGATTCCTGTGCTGGTGATGTGTTTTAAAAAGCCTCCCCCAAAAGAAACTAGAAAAAGAACCAAATAGTCAGAAAAACATGGAAAAGTGGGTGGGGGAGAAGCAGGGTGAGGGAGGATAGGATAGGAGATTTCCAGAGGTGAAACTGTGGAAGGTGATAACATTTGAAATGTAAATGAATAAAAATATCCAATAAAAAGGAAAAATCAAAATAGGGAATAAGAAAAGCCCTCCTTTAGGCTGGTCCTGTAGAGATGTCATATTTGTTCGAAGTCATGGAAGAGGAGCAAAGAGAAGAGCTTTTACACTTTCCACCAGAGAAACTAGCTAAGGCTACTCCTCAGGTAGAAGTACCTAGTCTAAGTGTTTTCTTCTCTGCTTCTATAGGGAAAGTGGTTCCATTGCTCTAAGATGTTTCCCCAAGAATTAACATTGCTGGACATTACATTCAGACACAATCTTGGAGGGTGGGAGAGGATCACAGAAATAAAAGAGCCAAGCAGATGCAGGTGGAACAGGGGCAAAGCCAACTGTAAATATCATAGAGATTGCGGTAACTAGTGCTGACGCTTCTGTCCTACTTAAGTTTCTATTGCCATGACAAAACACCAAGACTAAGGCAGCTTATAGAGAAAGAGATTATTGGGTTTGCAGTTCCAGAGCGAGTCCACGGTGATCATGCTGGGGAACATGGAAGCAAACAGGCAGGCATAAGCTGTAGCTGAGAGCTCACATCTAATCTACAAGCACAACGCAGAGATCTAACTGGGAATGGCGTGAGCTTTTTAAACCTCAACATCTCAGACTGAGAGACACACCTTCTTCACCAAGGCCACGCCTTCTCATTTTCCCAAATAGTTCAACCAACCAAAGCAGCTGGACACAGCCTGAGCCCAGAAGGGTTGGTCAGGCAGTAAAATCATCAGAGTAGAAATAGATATCACTTGGCTCTGAGCCATGAAGCTACATAGAATTGGGGTATTTGTTTCAGAAGAAGGAAGGGAGACCTTCAAGAGTAATTCTTTGTGCAATATTGTATTGAAAATACAATATCTTGCTGTGTTGTTTGTAAATTCAACATTGTAGAAGAATGTGTATTGATGCTTACCAACTAAATAGAGAAACGAGAAAGAGTAACTTATAAAGACCTCTTCTTCAAACTTGATACAAGAGTTACAAATGTCAAGCAAAGCATTCAGTCTCACTTTGTTGTTCTCTTACAAGCCACCTCCCTAGTTAATCATCTATGTTTCTTTTGGGCATATAAATACTTTTGAAATATATAAGCTGGTCTGAAAACCATAGTATAGTGTAAAAACATGAAATAAACAATACTACTAATAGAGAGGCTGAGATAGGAGAAGCAAGATTTCAAGACCCTTATGTAGTACACAGCCAGACACTGTCACAAACATACAAGCTGACAGTGTATATAGATTGTACAATGAAATGGACCTATTTCTCCAATTACCAAGTTAGAGAGAGCATTGAATGACAATCAACAAATTTCCAATTCCTCATACTATTGGATTTCAATCGATTA
>NW_022196912.1:65639710-65649571 GCF_008632895.1 Mastomys coucha
TTGTGTCAGAACTCCTCAGAGTCAAGCTGTCTCTGTGATCCTGTGATTTTGGGATCCTGGGATCCTGGACTTGTTAGATCACCTGGGAGTGTGGCTTTCTCTGTGTGTTGTGGGACAGGCTTCAGAGTTTGTGCCCAAGGTCTGCTCAGAACACTAACCCAAACAGACCGGAAGGAACCCAAGTCAATGGGCTGGCACAGTTCCTGTGTGTCTGGTCCTGCTGGTCCCAGTTACTCCCAGTGTTGGGACAGATTTTGGTTCCTGCTCTCCTCTGATCCTGGGTGTGTCAGAGCACCTGGGAGTGGAGCTTCCTCTGGGTGTTGTGGGAGTGGCTGTGGAGCTTGTGCCCAAGGTCTGCTCTGGACCCCAGCCCAGACAAACTGGAAGGAACCTAAGTCACTGCTGTTTTTTGTGTTTTTAATGGATGTAGGCACCTCTGGATAGAGCTGTGATGCTGTTACTATCCACTTTCTGGCATATGTCAATGTATGCTGTTGCAAATAGGTGCAAGAAAAAATTCTTGAGGCACTATGAATAGACATCATGGGTTTCTGAGCCACTCATTCATTCATTGTAGTATAACCTTCCAGGCCTACTAAATATCAATAACAAGTGTGTCTTTTTCATTTAAACCTGCCATTCCATTATACATATTTAACCTAATTCTGTGAATCATGTAACAGGCAGTCCAGATGATATGTAACTGAGTTCGGTGGTCAAGTCTTTTGTCTGTACAATACAAGCCAGAAGCTCTCTTACAAATAGAAGATGATTAAAGGCAAGAGACATGACTCCCAAAGGAGTGTGGGATTGTCTACCAGTGTTTACCAGATATTCCAGAGACTCTTTCTGAAGGCCAGAAACTCTTCAGATACAGTCTGGAAGCTATGACATCCCTCTCTAGGACATTTCAGTATTCTTGACACAGTTTAAAACTGCCTTTAGGGCCACTCAAGGAATTAATTGATCAATGGGGCCGAAGTTGGTATATATAGCACCCAGTATAACATACATCTATCACATTATATGCTTCCTTTATGAGCAGTGGCAGCCATCTTTCTTTATAGAAGGGGGAGAGCCACAATCTCTAGACAAGGATGCTTACAATCTTCACTCAAGTCTTCATGGTCCTGTGACATCCTTTAGTGTGCGCACTTAAGGAAGACACCTTCCTGTCCACTTGATAAAAATGGTGACAAGGCTACACAAGCGCTTTGATGCTTACCCAAGTCTACTCCACAGCTAGGAGAACTAAAGATTTCCTTTGGAATAATCAAAAAGTGTTACTCACTTATTCTTTACAGCTTGAATTCTACATTGAAGGCATTTCACTTTCTTTTTTGCCTCATGCTCTAGAATAGTGAGGAATAAAAATCCATTCTGGTGTAATTTCTTCTGCTGTGATAAATTGCCTTGACAGGAAAGTGACTTAGGGGCAATGACCCCAAGTTACAGCCCATTATTTTGGGGAATGTCAAGTCAGGAACTTTAAACAGCCAGTCCCATCCACATTCAAGAACATAGAGTAATGGATGAACACATGCTTGGATGCTTACTTGCTTCCTGTACTCAGCTTGACTTCTATTCTTACACAGTTCAGGAACTTCTGTCTAGGAAATAATGCTGCCCATGGTGGGCTGCGTCTTCCCATAGCATCTAACTTAATTAAGACAATTAAGGCATATTTCTTATAGATATTCTATTGTGTGACATTACTCCTGAAGAAATATGAGTAAATCTCTATTCACTCCAGATAGGAAATTAATGACAAACCAAAGTAAGGACACCACCAAGTGTAGCAAGATGAACCAATACATTTATTTGGGTTATTTAACATTAGTATAGTTGAGGGGTTACTTACATGTGCAGAAATCACCAAAAACTATAGCTTTTATCACCAAAACCCCACCTTGCTGTGGATGGTGGCTCAGGAAAGCTGGAGTGCTGGAGCTCACTGTTCCCTACCCGCTCTTTCTCTAAAACTACATAGGTGACAATGACGGCACTACATGCCGTAGATTACTTGTCTCATTTTCCTGAAGGAGATAAGGATATCTGCATATTAGCTATTAAATTAAATGTGCCTTTTCCTCCTGAGGTCACTCCGCATGTCAATTACAGGGACAAGGGGAGATCCTACAAGGAAATGTGTTATACTCAAAGGGGGAGATGAAAGAGAAATTCTTCAAGAGACTACATGCAAATCTGTTGGCAGACTCAATGGAAGACAGAAAGTGATGGAACTGACCCTACAGCTAGTATTAGCAGGAAGTCACTACTGTAGACACAGATGGGCATTTTCACATATATGAATAAAATGTATAGTAACCTCAGATATGAAGAGAGATCAGTAAAATGTGGTAGAACAAAATAACAACATTGATTTGAGTTTTGCACAATGTAACCGTGGGATAACACTATTCTAAATGTATGTGGGAGGGAGAGGGAGAGAGAGGAGAAGGGGAAGGAGCTGAGATCTGCATTTCTTTTTACTGACTTTACAGACTAGAATTATTTGTGAGGAAACGTAGAAATTCACTGAAGTGTTGGAATGCAGCTCCTAAAAGTGTTACACCCATATTAAAGAACCTTTGATTATTACTTTATTTGGACATTTTGCAGATATAATTAATGAATGATTTTATGTTGGATAGTCTGGATATTCCCAAAAGACAATGACAAATGTCTTTATAAGAGAAGCAGAGGAAAGGCACACAGAAGGCTATGTGAAATGGAAGCCAAGAAACTACTAAACCCAGAAGCAACAGAATTAATTAGTGTCCAATTTAATGACAGATAGAGATAAAACTTCAAGGTTGAAGAGCTTATTTGGGGTTAAACCCTTGGTTACTTGAATCTTTTTTGCTCTCAGACCACTGGTGATGCAATAGTACATCATGCAGAAGCCTATGGCATAAGTATCTAACTCATGATCACCAGGAACTGAATGGACAGGCAACCAGTCCCCAGAATCCTCTTTAAGATTGCCCCCAGCAACCTACCTTCCTTCCAATAGGACCCACCTCCTAAAGGTTCCCATCTCATAATAGCACACAAGTTGACAACCAAGCATTTAGCCAATGGTCCTATGGGAAACATAAAAATTCAAACCATAGTGAACTAGAAGACAAAAAATATAGTATGCCCTGCCCTAACCGTCCTATGGCATCTCCATTTGTGTGAAGAATGTACTGAGGCACACTGTAAAATCCTTAGGCACTCTCACAGGGAATGCGGTATGACTCCTTTGGCAGCTCTCCCTTGACCCTAACATCAAGGTACAGAGAGGTGATCAACTTTTGTTCTGATATATTCAATCTAAGGAAGGGTGCATGGTCCTGGGTGTACCAACCTGGGTTCACTTGAGAACATTTCATTTTAAAGAATCATTAAGCTCTGGTAGAACTTGCCAGTCCTTTCTAAATAGTACATTTTAAATGTGAAAGTGGTTTATTCTGGACTCTGTTACTTGCCATTTGGAGAGCTGCTGGTGGCAATCTAGCCAACAGTAGAGGAAATCAGGCAGGGAGGATTCCTATTACTTTTCAAGTTAGGTTAGCTCATGTCCGCCCACACGCAGCTCATCTTAGATTCACCTAGTTCAACTTCAACTTTTTTTCCCTAGCAAAGAGAATGGTTATTGAGAAAGTAGGTACTCAGAACCTCAATTTGACATCCTAAGTACATAATAAAACTCATGGTTTTAAATTTTTATTCATAGCAAAATTGAATGAAAGGTATGATGTGCTTTGCAATTAGATAGGACTGAGCCCAAAGGTTAACACTGCAAGTCCTTTCTCCCTAGCTGAGCTTGCAAGTGATCTAAACAAGTTGGCTTTCCATGTCTTTGTTTGGAAAATGGTCACGTCAGTATTTTGTTTACAATCATAGGTATTATAACAAATGATGTAAAATCCTTTGCACCTAATAAGAGTGACTGTTACCCTTCTGTCACTATTGTTTGAGGTCATCACTGTATGGGTTCAACCCATACAGTGGGTTCAAACCCCTCAGTTTGCACACTGAGTATGAGACAGTAATGGTATTTATATAAAATTGAAATGGTAATTTTATGCTCTATAATTAGACTTTCTTATTGAAGCAGACACCTTCATGTTCATTTCTGGTGGGATAGATACTCCGTAAGAAAACATCCTCACATCCAAAATGCTGAGTTTGTATGTGTTGACTGAGACAAAGTTCATTAAAGGGTAGAAAGGCCCACACAGAAAGAATTCAAGGTGTTTCCAATTAAAATGTGAAACTTTGCAATGTTTCCTGGGTTACATGTCACATTCCCCACCTTATTCCTTGCCGTGTTCACCTAAAAGCAGAGGCAAGCATGCTGAAAGTGCGATTGCTTCTGTTGTTCTGGCAACTGTTGGGATTCTTAGTCCTACTTGCTAAAATTACATTGAGAGTTTTCAAAGTCTCTTCACTGATAAAAGATCATTTTACTTGGGGCAATCACACTTACCCTTCCAACAATAGCTCCTTTCTTTGAGAGGAGTCTCTGAATGTTGTCAAACAAGTTACAAGTGATTAAAAGTGTGTTTTACATACAGAACTGAATTACAGTTCAATTGCAGGGGCTCAAAATAGGGACAAACTCTTTCAGCTTGATTGAAGTTTCTCCAACAATGTTTTATATGAAGCATCTTAACTACAGTACAGGTAAGTTAAAGATAAAAGAGTGTTTACACTGTTCAACTTTCCCCTTTCAGAAATCCAACTGTTAATAAATAATCAGTTTTAGTATAGATTTGCCCAGTCTGGTGAAAAATGAATACAGCTGGTCTGTAATAGAGCAGTATTGATATTAATAAATTACATTGCATATATTTTACAGAAAGACAAAAATGATATGTGTATATGAAGGTGCATGAGTGTGTATGTCTATGTGTCTGTATCTATGTTTGTGTTATATGTGTGTCCATGTGTAAAAAAAAATATATATATATATACATATATATAATGTATATATAAATATATACATATAGATGTTACATATATAAAACAAATACTATGTGTGTGAAAATGTACATATGTATACATATGTGTATATGTATGTGTGTATGTGTCTATGTATGTACATATGTATGTATGTATTATGTATCTCTGTATATAAATGTGTATATATGTGTGTGTTGGGAGATCACTGGGTATATATCATGTTTAGAAATGAATGTCCTTCAGAGACGGGTTCCAATGGAAGATAAATAGAAATATTAATACATTTGAAAAGTTAACATTCAGGAAGCAATCAGATACTTCTGGTGATAAATATACTTAATTTTTGAATAACATGTTTACTTGGTGAAGTGAAAGTTACCTAGTTTGCTTCAATAAAACTTGTTTATCTTGTTCTTCAGCAACCGAACGCTCAGAAAGAAATATTTTCTCAAGAATGTTCTGTTCTAGAAAACAGGGTCATTTAAATACTTGATAACCTGCTGAAGGCTCCAAACACTTGCAGCCTGTACACAGATCAAAGGGCCCTGAACCTTTGATATTCATATTCATCACCATTGCTGCTGTAAAGAACACTTGCTTAATTATATTTTGGTTAAGAAATATGTGTATTACTTAAAAACTAAATTGAAATAAACATTCATTTTTCCCTAACTGGATATACACACTCTAATATTTCTCAGAGGATATTGAGCAAGAGAGATATAAACCTTAAATGAGTTTGGGTGCATTATACATAATAATCCCTTCCTTTGTGTTTGCTGTTATTACATAATCCAAAATTCAATACAGTAAAGAAATGTATATACTCAATATTTTGTGCTACCATAATATCTGAAATAAATAATGTATAAGGGAAAAACAGTTTTTTAAGCTTCTAGAATTAGAAGTTTGTAATCCAAGATAGGACACCCTTAACTTTGGGACCTCCAATGAGGTAGGATCAGGATCGTGGTAAGATCACACATCAAAGCAAAACCCTCATGCTCATTAGGCTGGAAGTGAAGCAAAGAAAAAAGAAACCAGGAGTCTCATAACCCTCTTGAGGGGATGTTCCCTGTGACCTAAGAAATCTCAAAGCCCCCACCTTCAGCATCTTCCGATAATAGTGTCATATTGGGGACCAACTCTATAGCATATAGACTTGAGGTCTCTTGGCCAAACCAGTGAAACTTACCTGTTTAGATTCACTTCTCACTAGCTCTCCTAGTTTCTTCCCTCCATTAAGAAGACAGAAAGTGGAAAGAAATTACCAAAATCTGCTAAACAGAAGGATTTGGTCACTGGTTGCAACTTAGTACCTCGGGCTGCTTCTATAAGCCCAGCTTGGCATCCTGCTGAGACTCAGCTATCTCTTTTGCTGGCAATGACAAAGCCTTTCTCCAAAGCCTGTGCTCTCTGTGCTACATTGTTGCCATTCCCTGCCCATGTTAGAGCTCAAATGTCATACCTACTGAAGCCAACTTTGCATTTTAATTCCTGTGGGAATTAAAGCTTGGGGACAAAAAAGCTAGCCCTGGCCCATTTCATCTCATTCTGCTGAATATCACCTCTAAATGAATCAGGAACAAAAATGTTCCTAGAACTAATAAGAAAGTTCATTAAGGTCACAAGATAACAAAATAAAAGGGAGAAAAAGTTGAGTGGATTTCAATAAGCCAGCAGTGATTACATGTGCACCAAAATTAAAATATATAGTCTACAACTGCTACTGAAAATTATGTAACACTGTTGAAGGAAAGAAATCTAGATAAATGGAAAAACAAACATTTTATGGATTAAATTTTTTATTATTATAGACTATTAATTTTCTTTGTATATAGTTGACAGGATGACTACCAAAATCTTTTCACTATTTTTGTTTATGTGGATAAAAACTTTGTGAAATATTTTAACAAATAGTCAAAGAAATTCAACAATTAAAACAATTATAAAAACTAAGAAGACTGGTAATAATCAGTGTGCCCAGTTCCAAAATTTGTTTTATATATCTTACCACCAAGACTGCATGCTACTAGTAGATAAAGACAAATTGATCAGTAAACTGAAGACTCTAGAGAACCAGTGTGCCTAAGTGGCATCTAACAAAGGTGTCCAGAAAGCTCAAATGACTTAAAAGGAAAACTTTAAACAAAGCAGTTGAGGTATAAATTTATAAAGAAAATATCCTTCTGTAAACCTCATATTTCTGTGCAGAAATTACATTTATACTTGAGCATGAACTTAAATGTACTGTATACTCTATGAAACTTATTTTAAAAGCAAAACTAAAAATGTTTCATAAAGCATTAGTTTTTATTTTTAATTTTTTGAAAATTCCATACATTTATGCAATGTATACTCATCATATCTATCCACCACTACCTCCCTCCAACTCCCCATTAATGCCCCATTCCATCTCTTTCCAGAACCTCATGTCCTCTTTTAATCTATTTTTGATAGAAGTCACACCAAGTCCAATTAATGATATCCCTTTGTTCATGAGAATGTGCCTATCCACCAGACATGAGCAACCTGCCAGTGGCCACCTCCCCAAAGGAGAACGGCCTTCCCTCTCTCAGCAGCCACCAACTACTAATGGCTCCTCTGATGGAGATGCAACCTCAGGAACTTCTTCCCAAACCATGCTGAAATTTTAACTGGCTAGATCTTGTACAGGTCTTATGCAGGTAAGCACAGCTTCTGTGAATTAATGTGTGCAATATGCATGTCATATCTAGAAATCAGCATTTTAGAGTTCTCCTCCCCATCTGTAAGTTCTTATATTCTCAAACCCTGTCTCTGAAAAGTTTTGGCTGGTCGGAGGTTGATACACATGAACTGTCCACAGATGAGTGTTCAGAGCCATTGCTGCACTACACTTTGACTGCTGGCGTATCTCTACATTATCCATTAGACTTGCAAAAAGAAGCTTTTCTGATCCAACTTGAGAGCAGCATAAACCTGTGGTTATTAATATAAATATATAGAAGGCAGTTTGACATCCTAACCATGTGGTAACACAGTAACAGGTTGTCCCCTAAGATGTATGATCTCCTCAGTCATGAGCTGTTGACTAAATTTACACTACCAGACATAAAAATCTCTCCTATAAAGTAGTCCAGGAAAGTGGTCCCTTAATCCCATAATGCCAACTGCCAGCATTTTTGAGTTAAAGTATGCATCATCCAAGACTGAGTCAAACCACTGATATCTTTTCCTCTCACAGAAGCCTACACAAGACCTTTTGCACAATATATGCCTGCTAAGGCAATACATTTTTAGTCTTGATACTAAATGTACAATCTATAATAGATAAGGATTCATAAAATTCTAAATATTTTCTCTGCAAAAGACTCAGAGTTTACACAAACAAGCAAAAGACTGGGGAAAGTATTTGCAAACTACATATTTAACAAAGGACAAGCATACAAAAGACTAAAAACAAAATTTGTGGGAGATCCACTCATTTTAATTTTTAGCCATTTTGCTAAAAAGTGTGTGTGTGTGTGTGTGTGTGTGTGTGTCTGTGTGTGTCTGTGTGTGTGTGAGTTTGTGTCTATATGCTCTTTCCTGCTTGCCAATTTGGATAGTGAATATCTGATTGGTTTCTTTGGATAGTTTGAATAAAATGTTATTTTAATTGATTGGGGAGTTTTGTCACATGGTAAAATTCCCATATTCTAGAATATCAGGCTTTCTTCAACCAGTTAACAGCAAAAACTGTTTGGTTGGACTTTCACACAATGTTCACGGGGAGGGTAGAGGTAATTACAGCATAGGGTTCCAGGAGCAGTGATGATGAGTGACCTTACTCCAAAGTAATTGAAAGGAATGAGGCTGGGAATTTTGGTCTGGGATTTATCATTAGTACTTATAGTAAGTCACACACACACACACACACACACACACCAGAAGGGAGTGAGGAAAGGAAGAAGAGAGGGAGGGAAAGAAGGATTGGAGGACTGAAGGAGGGTAAGAGGGAAGGACTATAGATTATAGCACACAAGTATGCATAGATTGCACCATGAAAACAATGAAATTAGAAAACCCATGGAAGACCTGCTGAGAAGGCAATAGTGTGTGTACTTTTGGGGGATATTCTATCAGAAACAATAGGAAACTCATTAACCCTGGATTGTTTCTAATGAACAATGAGAAAATAGAAGCACACTTTGGTGAGTGAGAAGGGCACGGCATGAGAAGGAGGCTGTATGTACGGTAGTCTAGAATACATTTCGTACAACAGTGGGTGACATTTTATCCTTCCACATTTATGTACATGACTTCACTTGTCAATACTGGTCATTGAAAGTAGATCTTCCACAATTTCCTTAATGAAATAGAGAGAAGCTTATATACAATTCTTCAGTTCCTACTTTTATAATTAGCTCAATGTTCCCTTAAAGCCAGCCTTTACATGACTATCCAAATACTAAGTACCTCCCAGTTCTCAATGTTGGTGTTGGCTTTCTCCCCATATTATTTTAGTGAAACTTTATGAATTCAACAATGAATTGCTTCTCTTGTCTGCTATAGTGGAGTAGTCATACCTTACCCATACCACTGCTCTTCATTTATCATACTTCTTACTCAAATATTCATAAGCCAACACCCTCTGAGCAAATATACTTACAGCTCTAAGACATCTAAATGAGTTCAGTCTATCATGTGATTTTTTTCCTATTTTTTTTTATTAGATGCTTTCTTTATTTACAATATCTCCTTTCCCAGGTTCCTCTTCAAAAAATAAAAAATAAATAAAATAAAAACAAAACCAAAAACTAAAACAAATCCTTGTTCCCTCCCCCTCTCCCTGCTCACCATACCTCCCACCTCCTCACTTACTGGCCCTGGCATTCCCCTACACTAGGGCATAGAACCTTCACAGGGCCAAGGTCCTCTCCTCCC
>NW_022196912.1:65649595-65660249 GCF_008632895.1 Mastomys coucha
AGGTCCTCTCCTCCCATTGATGACTGACTTGGCCATTCTCTGCTATACACATGCTGCTGGAGCCATGACTCCCTCCATGTGTACTCTTTGGTTGGAGTTTTAGTCCCTGGGAGCTGTGAGGGTACTAGTTAGTTCATACTGTTGTTCCTCCTAAGGGTCTGCAAACTCTTCAGCTCCTTGGGTCCTTTCTCTAGCTCCTTCATTGGGGACCCTGTACTCAGTCCAATGGATGGCTGTGAGCTTCTACTTCTGTATTAGTTGGGTACTGTCAGAGCCTCTCAGGAGACAGCTGTCATCCAGCACTTGTTGGCATCCACAATAGTGTCTAGATTTGATGATTGAATATGGGAAGGATTCCCAGGTGGAGCAGTCTCTGAATTGTCCATCCTTTAGTCGCTGCTCCATAGTTAGTCTCTACAACTCCTTCCATGGGTATTTTGTTCCCCCTTTTAAGAAGGAACGAAGTATCCACACTTTGGTCTTCCTTCTTCTTGAGTTTCTTATGGTTTGTGGTTTGTACTTTGTGTATTCTGATCTTCTGGGCTAATATCCACTTATCAGAGAATGCATACCATGTGTGTTCTTTTGTGATTGAGTTACCTCAGTCAGGATGATATTCTCCGGGTCCATCCATTTCCCCAAGAATTTCATAAATTCACTGTTTTTAATAGCTGAGTAGTACTCCAATGTGTAGATATACCACATTTTCTGTATCCATTCCTCATGTAATGTTTTGTTCTCCAAATACTGTTTCAAACATTGGGCCTGCTGTTTTGCATTGCTTCAACTTTGATTTTTATCATTTTTTTGAGCACATTTTAAAGCAAGCATGATGTTTTTCAGTCAGTGAGGAACTCTCTACATCTTGCTTTTTGTTTGTTTTTTTCACTGACTCTGGTCTATCTGTGTGATGTGTCTGTATTAACAGAGAGTTTGCAAAAACAGATTTCACCTAGTCCCAAGTTCTCATTAGTGCAGAAAATTTCCCATAGCATTTTTTACTGCTGACAGAATTCTTTCTCCCATTTTCATCATTTTTTTTAAGTAGCAAAACTACCTATTGGGAGTGGTTGGAAATGTATGCTAGAAGCTGTGATGGAGCCAAAGAGTTTCAATTCCTATAAGGCTTCTTTAAAAGTGTGACCTCATTTATTTGATTCTAGAACTTCCCTTGACTAGCCACAAGGAACCACAGGTAAAGTGCCCTACTGAGCAGGCAAATAAGCAAATGAGACTGAAGACCTGACAAAAGAGAAAACGGACCTGTTGGATCAAATGCATTCTCTAGTGGAGAGCTCTATCTACTCAACTTCACAGACACTGCCGAGGCTTGTTACCTGGTTATAATGGACACATCTGGAGATAATTTCCTAGACTCCCCTCTTCCCACTATCAAGTCTCATAAAAAGGAAGGGGGAGCATTTCTTCCCTGTTGCTGGGCTGACTGGATGGGTCTAAACTAGTCAAATGAAGATTTTGGTCCAATGGCTTTGAGACGCTCATTCTGAAATGGATAGGTAGGATGAAAGAATCTGTGGAGTATTGTCTGCCTTTGTGTGGACCAGGGAAGGAACCAGAGTGCTCAACAGAAGAATGGAGCAGAGGGAGGAGAGATGGACAGAGAAGGCAAAGAAGGACCCAAGGAGGAGGCACTGTAGACACCGAGCTCTGCTCTAGTCCAGCACCTGAGCAGCTCTGCTACATTGCTGGGGTTTGTGGAGATGCTATTTTTTCATACTCAATCTGTCTGGCTTTGCTTTCATCTACATGAAACAACAGAGAACCCCCAAAGTAGATTACTTCAGAATGCATTTGAGGCAATACTCTTAGATTTTAGAATAGCTTCAGAGAGACATCAAAGAAACAAGAAAGATTACAATTCTGCTTTAAATTAACTAAAAATGTTTCTTAACTTTTTTAATTTTAAGAATTAATTGTTTTTTAAACTGATACTTACTACTTGTGTTATAATTTGGTATTGTAAGATATTCAACTTTGCCAGGTGGGGTGGCATACACCTTTACTCCTTGAACATGCAAGGCAGAGGCAGGCAGACCTCTATGAGTTTGAGGCCAGCCAAAACTACAAAAGGTGATTGCCAAGATAGCCAGTAATACATAGAGTATGTCTCAAACAGAAAAACAAACAAACAAACACAAAAATACAACCTGTAATGAACAAATGAGGGTAACTAGTGTGTCCTTGTTTTTAAACTGTATACCATGACTTCTTGAGTCCATCGTAATTATGTCATATATAAGTTGCTCACACAAAAGATATATATGACTCAAACACCATCAAAATAGTAGCTACAGAACTTTTGGGATCTTTAATCTTCTCCATTGTAACATTATCTAGTTGAATTACTTTCTTTACTTTTTGTCTGTCCTCCTCTTAAATTGTAAGCTACGTTGATTGGCTTCTTTTTAAAAAAAATAGTTATATTTATTATTAAGTCCTCAATGCTTTAGAATAACGTCTGATACTTGGTGTGCAGTTGGTGAATAAGAGATGAAGGGGTGAATGGATGGTTCACTGCATGAGCCTGGCATGTCTGAAAGCCTGACTATTTTAGATATGTTAATATGCATGTACTTTTAATGAATGCATGTATATGAATGGGTGATACAGTATTTTTCAGCTTTTACAGTGGCCCTCTTCAGAACAAACTTCTTCCTGTTTCAAGTAAAATCATTCTAATTCTTTATCTACCTGAAGTTAGCTTCCTTCTTTCTTCCCTTAGCTTACAGACAGAAACGTCCTTCTGGATATGCAGAAAGAATCCTGTCTACAGTGAGTGGGAGAAACCATCGTGGGGTTAATCATTCATGGAAAACAAAGGAATGGTTGGTATGTCTATCTCTACTTATACATATCTACATTTGTACTCTCACCATCCGTGAGTCTGGCTTAAAAGGAGAATAAATAAAATGTAAATGGAAGAAGATTAGAACTGTCTAATTGTCATAAAACAATAGTTTCTCATCCTCCAAAATTTATATTTAAAAATTGCTAAATGTATCTTTGTTCACCAAGCACTTTAATTAACACCTATAACATGGTGATTATATTATTCAACATTTAAGTGCTTAATTTGCAATCTGGAATTACAGGCATTCCCTGATAAAGATATATTTTCATTTGTTGCATTTGTATTTTTAGTAGAAGACAAAAATAAGCAGATACTTATATGATAATATGATGCTAGATCCATAAACACGAGTTTTCCTCCCTCCCTTCCATTGCACTTGAGATTAAAACACAGTAACAATCTATTTTTATGTGCTGAACTATTGGATGTTTTTTCACGTTGTGAGAGGTTGGAAGAACTGTACCTGCCATCTACTGGAAGTCTGTAGGAGGTACATTTCCCTAGGAACAACTCCAGTCCTCTAGAGAGAGGCTAGAAAATGCTGCTTGTACTATTTGAGGAAATTGTATCACAGGCTTTGAGGTCGTTTAGTGCTATTAAAGCAAATTAAAGAAAAAAATGACCTCATTAATCACAGGCACAAAATGGACCTAGTTAAATCTGAAAAGGAAAGAGGAAAGAGTGACTCACCTTTGAAATGTTAAAGTTTCTACAAGGCCATGGGGGAAATGAGCAACAAATGTCCTTCCCTGCATTCTCACGAGGAGGAGAGCTGTGGCTAGGGTGTGTGTGTGTGTGTGTGTGTGTGTGTGTGTGTGTGTGTGTGTATCACAATTCTTACAGTTAGTTCTTGGCTCATGGGGCAGCCAGGATTCTCAGTTTCTTTAGTGATTTCTATTGAACATTTCTGGGCTTCATTGGATTGTTTGACAAAGGCCAGGTGTTAAAGTGAGAGGAGACATTATATATGGAGAGTGTACTCAAATGATGAAGAACTGCAAATTTAAGGCGCCATGGTTAGGTCTCTAGTTACATGCTTCAGGAATTATATTTAATTCCTCCAAGTATGCGCTCTTCTGTAACCTGCACACCTACAAGGACAATTAATATACTCTTATTGCAATCCCATCAGTCCACTTTCTTGCCTAGATTTTAATATAACCTATGTAAGGACTCCTTTTTCCTGAGATGCAAAAAGCCAAACAGATAAACACCTCACTGAGTTGCGGTTTAATCCCATTTTTATGAATGGCTTTTAAATTAGTGTTTTAAAGATTTAAAAACAGAGTTCAATGTTTCCATGCTTCTGATAGCCACATGAAAATATCAAATGAGTTGAAATAAGTTGCAGATGTCCACATGACATACTCACAGCTTGAGAGTTTCACACCGAATGGCAGCAGCGCCAGGGAGAATGGCTTCACTAAGGTTCCATTGTAGTGTGCAATGTCCAGTTCAGGTCACTTCACACCAGTTGCTGCTACTTCCATGACCTTGCGTTACTTCTAATGAAATTGTAAAATAAACATTGGATTTGAAATCGAGCCAGGAATGTCCTTGAGTCACTGTCATGTGAGCAAAGACAAAAACAAAAAAAGTATATAACTATGTGCTAGAAGTGTCCTTGACATTGTGCACTAGGAGTATCCACTTAAACTTGGAAATTCAAACAAGAAGATCACTTTCCACACACGTTTCAGCCTTCAATTAGCATACTTCAGCACAGAAAGGAGAACACAGTGGAGACTCTTATTTCCAGGGATACTGGGACAGTTAGGACGACAGAGTCTCACAGAGGGCTCCTGTGCTAAGTGATGAAACAGTGGGACTTTTATGTTGAGCAGACAGACAGACCAGAGACCCTGAAAATCCTTCCGCCACAAACATCTGGGAGTCCTGGGGGGAAAGCATGGGGAGCAGTGTTTAAAATGCATAGCCAGACTCAGAAAGAAATACTGCTTGCGTTGGAGAGTAAGACCGTCAAACTTTCACTTCACACACAATGCTACAAAACTGGGCTAAGGGAAATAAAATTGTCAGTTCAAGGAATGTGCAGAGAGGGGAGAACCCTAGTTTACAAAGCCAGTGAGAGGAACATTATTGACTGGATCTGGAATCTTGACAGGAAGAATTATTTCACTATAGATTATCCACTGAAGGAATAAAGATAGGAGCTTCAGATAATAAATTTGAAGCATGCACACAATTAATGTGATTGAAAGAGGAAGGAATTAAAAGTCTAAGAAAGTAGTTTAATACTACCCAAAATACATAAAACAGCCCCCCTCTCTTTCTCTCTCTCTCGATGTGTGTGTGTGTGTGTGTGTGTGTGTGTGTGTTTGAAAGAGAGATACAGAGACAGAGACAGAGAGGGAGAGAGAGAGAGAGAGAGAAGAGAAAACATGTGTGTGCATGTATACATATAGAGTTGGCTCAGTAGTGGTTAAGGGCACTTTCTGCTTTCCAGAGGACCCACACTAAGTAGCTCAGGACTGCTCCAGCTCCAGGGGATCCAATGTTCTTTTCTCATGGGAGAGGGGACACACATATACATGGCAAACACATATACAGACACTCATAGCATAAATAAAAAACAGTAAATCTTTAAAATTAAATGTATTGGAGCTGGAGAGAAGGTCCAATGGTTGACGGTACTGACTGATCTTCCAGAGGAATTGGGTTCAATTTCCAGCATCCATATAGTAACTCACAATTGTCTGTAATACATCTCCAAGTGATTTGACACTCCCCACAGGCATAAATGCAGATAAAACACCAATGCACATAACAATTAATTAATTAATTAATGTATCATACAGTCTATAATTCCATGGGTGTTTGAAACATTAAAAAGCCATTATGTGTTTGCACACAGGATGTTTATTTTCTTTATATTAGACTTCATCTAGCTGCCTTGTTCCCTATAATTTTTATTGAGCATAATTAAAGATGATTGCTAGGAAAAACCTGGAACAGGAAAATTTCAGGGGAAAATTTATAATAACTTATTAAAAAGTCACTGGAAAGTATTGGACATGACTGAAGAGTAACTCAGTACTCAGAAAAATTAGTTTGCTAGCGATGAAAGAACTCTTAATGACATACCACTCTACCCTTAGACCAGTGCCTCACTCAGCCAGCATCTGAGAGGCTTCCTCTTGGAGTAGATAGAAATGAACAAAGAGACCCACAAGTGGACAATGTGAAGAGAAAGACAGACATTGGAGCACTCAACCCTACACAGGATGTCTACATTAAATCCCTCCCCTCAAGGTCAGGAAGCATTCTGGAAAAGGAAGCAGAAAACTATAAGACACAAGAGGGATGGATGACTACTAGGAAACACTGTCTTCCAGATACAACAGGACTGATACCCATGTAAACTCACAGAGACCATGGCAGTACGCATCTTCCAGATACAACAGGGCTGATGCCCATGCAAACTCACAGAGACCATGGCAGTACACATAAGACCTGCAGGGGCTTGGGGGTCCCACACCCTAAGCAAGAGGATTCGGAAACTGATACCCACTGTCAAAAGGGAAAATTTATTTTCCCTAATGGAACTAACACTGGGTACTTTATCTATGCTCCAGGCAGGCCCCAAGCCCAGCAGTAGTTCTCTAACACAACACAATCTCACTGGTATTTCTGTGAACCTTTTGTTTTGATTATTTTTTGTCTTATTGGTCTTTGTTTTGATTTTTGGTTTTGTGTTATTGTGTTGATTTCATTTGTTTTTTTGTTTGTTTGTTTGTTTGCTTTTTGATTTTGCTTTTGCTTTTTTGAAAGTGACCCTGAGAGTCAAACACAGAGAGAGAGACACATACACACACACAGAAAGAGGAGAGGGAGGGAACAAAGTTGGGTGGGTAAGGCAGTGGGAGGGTTTGGGAGGAGTTGGGCGAGTGAAAAATAATAAAAATATATGAAAAGTTAACTATAAAAATAATGTAAAGGAGAAAAAAAGAAAAATCAGTTTGATAGTTGAACAAAAACACAGAGGCTAACAGAAAAAGAGAAGAGGCTAACGATAGAAGTAAAGCAAGAGGGTTACACACAGTTAAAGGAGCTGCAGGGGCAGACTGTGAAGTCTACTCCGCAGTGGCTTAAAAGCTTCAATAAATGATAAGAGCTTCTCAGATTCAGGAAATCCCACAAAACACAAATAGTCTCTGGAGCAGAAGTGGCAAATGGATGACTCTAAGAGCAAGCTAGCAGACACAGACAGCCACCAACAGAGAAGGACCAGTTTCTCAGCACGGTCACGAGGAGGGAAGACAGCTATTTGCCCTTCTTAGTGAGCTGAAGACAATTTAAATTCTCATAAAAAGACATGTATTTAGGGTTTACTTCATATCACTTAAATTAGAATCAAGTGACATTTGGCAGATGGAAGTTGATTGCAAGGACTACCAAAAGACTTACAAAAGGAATTTCTCACTAATACACTTCATACAAAAAGATGTTGCTTCAGTAAAGGGCAAGGGTCAAGGAATAACGTGTGAGCCAACAGTTTGGTACACAGTAGACAAGTCTAAATGATCATAGCTTAATTATTATGGAACAAGAACAATCATTAACCAGAGAAGGGGAAACATAGTAAGACAAATTCTCAACAAGTGACATAGGCTCAGGTAACCTTGACTGGCATTAATGTCCTAAGGCCATTCTATTTCTGAGTCTTCTGAAGGAACCAATTTCTGTAGGATGCTGTCTCAACTGGATGTGCTGTTTAGTTCTGTCTTAGTCAGTGTTCTGTTGCTATGAAGAATCACCACGACCATGGTGCATCTTATAAAAGGAAAGTATTTAAATAGGGATTGCTTACAGTTTCAGAGGTTTAGTCCATTTTCAAACTCATGAGAACAATGGCAGCATTCAGTCAGACATGGTGCTAGAGAGGCTGAGTTCTATGTCCAGTTTGGCAGGGAGAGGGAGACTCTAGGCCTACCTTGAGCATTTGAAACTGAAAGCCCACTGCTAGTGACAAACTTCTTCCAAGAAGAAGGCCACACCTTCTAATCCCTCTCAAGTAATGCCATGCCCTAGTTAGATGCCTTTTAACATATGAGCCTAGGGGAGCAATTTCTATTCAAGCCACTATTACATTCACACTAGCAGAGGTGGGAAGTAGGAAACATGGTCAACAGAAAGTGGAAACTGAAAAGCCAGCAACACATTGTCAACACTATCAATAAGTGTAATTAAAGTAAGGCGACATGTCAAAGACTTGAGTCATTAGAACTTTTTACATTGTTTGCAGCAGACAAACCTGAAGTACAGGATATATAAATATCAAATGTATTCCTCACAAGGTATTTTAAAATAATTTTTAAAGATACCTTAAAACTTAAGAAGTATAAATAAAATTGCCAATAGATATGCAAAATCAAACTGGAGAATTCCAAAAGTTTTCTTTTCCAACTTACCAACTTGATAAAAATTCATGAAAACAAAGCCATTTCAATGACACAACTAAGTATGATCTACTTGCTACAATTTAAAAAAAAAAAATAGAAAGAGGTGTCAGCCATATTTAGACCTCTCAGGATTTCTAGTAAAAATTAGTGAAATACCATGGGGCTTTCATGGTATATAGTCAATACTTCTAAGGGCTCAAGATGAGAGGAGTGAACATGTGTATTTCTCAAGCTGAGAAAGAAAGCTGATTGGAAATGTGACAGAATACAAGAGGACCAGGAGTCAGTGAGTGAAAAAGCGTTACAAACAGGGCCATACTGTTCATGGGCTTGGGGCTAAGTGTAGAAAAGTGCACAGTACCCAAACACATTGAGTTAGTTTTTGCTTGTTTTCATGAACTCTAAACAGTAATCAGCAATTTTTTTCTGAGAATCTTGGGGCATGAGAGAGAGACCACATTGATAAGCTGCCAAAGCAGAGTGGGGTAGCAGGCTCAGAGAGCTCTTGACTCTCAGCAGGGGTCTTCAGTGGTCCCTAAACTCAGCAGTGGGCATAGATGTGTGGGCTGCGTCCCAGAAATGCTGACAGCTTCCTGGTCTATTTGTTCCTGCTTTTGCTTTTTTATTTTTTTCTTTAAAAAAAAAAAAACCTCTCCTATCCTAGTTTCCTCCCTCCACCCCCTGCCCTCTGCCCCTGCTACTTCAATGTGGTTTCCTTTTTCTTTCTTTCTTATATTTTTTCTTTTTTTCAATAAATTCTCTAAATTAGAATATTTGGCACAGTTGCTACTTTCCTGAGATTACCATAAATGTTGTAATTTAATCTAGGGATTAAATAACAAAAGTATGCTTACCCTTGTTGCTTCCTGAGATTACCATAAATGTTGTAATTTAATCTAGGGATTAAATAACAAAAGTATGCTTACCCTTGTTGCTTCACCACACAAACACACAATACACCTTTCACAATGGATTCAAGAACTAAATGTTAAAAAAGAAAAGCCAATTTAAAACTTTTTTATTTTTAATTTTTATTGAATATTTTCTTTGTTTATATTTCAAATGTTATCCCCTTTCCTGGCTTTCCTCCCTCCAGGAAACACCCTATCACATGCTCCCTCCTCCTGCTTCTGTGAGGATGTACCTCCACCCACCCATCCACTCCCACCTCCCCTCCCTCGATTCCAATACACTGGGGCATCTATTGAGCCTTCAAAGGACCTAGGACCTTCCATTGGTACATGACAAGGCCATCCTCTGCTACATATGCAGCTAGAGCCATGTGTAATTAATTGGACAAACAAAATAGGACAACATATTCTGATCTTGAAGTAAAATAAAAAATTCTTTCATAAGACAAAACAAACCACAATTCAAAAGGAAACTATTGACAAATTTGACTGAGCAAAATTTAAAATTCTATTCATTGAGAGACTGAATGCAAACTGAAATGGCATAAATAGGAAAAGTCACTTCTAATTCATATAACAACAAAAGAAAATACATACATTAATTAAAAAAAAAACCCTCCTAATCCAAAAGGGAAAAAACAAACTTCAAAACTGCAAAGGAAAAGAACAGGTTATGGAAGAAGAAATCCAAAAGTAACAACTGGACATACTGTCAGCAAACTTACATATGTGATAAATAGGAATTAAAACGACAAGGTCTTTACTTCAGTGAAGTGGAAAAAGAAGTCAAAATCCCAAAACTGGATAATGCCAAGTATGGATATGAGAAGGTACCAATGGGAAAGAATACATATCACTCCTGGGACAACGAGACACAGAACCTTTTCGAGCAATCTGAGAGCATCCAAAAAATCTAAGAAAGCAGTGTACTCTTGACCAATTAATCTGCTGCTAGCTGAGATTTCCAGAGGCTGTCACAAACAGTTTACCATTACCAAATACTAGGGTTGTTATAATGGATGCATAGGACATTGTGTTGGCGATCCTAATCGGATTTACACAGGGCAGCTGAGATGCTTCTTCTCATAGGGTTTGTAGACTACCTGCAGGGCAAGAACTCTTGGAGATATTGGCTATGAGCAAAATTTACTTGAAGCAAATGTGATATATTTGTAAGCATAATGTAGCTTCAAGGAGAACAGAAAACAAATTATCAAGTCCTTATTTGTTTTTATGTGATTCAAGATTTGTTTGTTTATTTGTTTGGGGTTTTTATTAACCTATATTTCGTAACTGTTCCAAGAACATACTTCAATGCTTTCTTCTTTTTTTTTCTTTTAGATATTTTCTTTATTTACATGTAAATTTTTCCATTCTCATTTTCCCCTCCAAAAAAGAAAGAAACAAACAAAAACAACAAAAACAAACCCCTGTTGCCTCCCACTTCC
>NW_022196912.1:65663638-65664767 GCF_008632895.1 Mastomys coucha
ATTACTTCATTGCTGGTGGGATTGCAAACTGATACAACCACTCTGGAAATCAGTTTGGCGGTTCCTCAATGCTTTCTTCTATCCATCACAGTTTCTGTATGAGATTTAGATAGTTCTTGTCTGGCCATGGCCAACACAGACGAGATGATCCCACAGACCCCAATAAGAGAACAGAAAGCTGAGAAGCTAGTCAGGCACACATGGAGTTTGCATGAATCTGAAGGCATACATAGAGTTTGCAACTATGCTAGCCAAAATTTTTGGAGATTTCCCTGAAGGAGAATTACAAGGAACACACAGGTAAGCCAAAGAAAAATCGTCAGTCTTTATTAAGGTTGTTTCTTACCTTAATATAAAATCTTTAACTATTTTAGAAGATGTAGGAATCATTATTTCTTACACTAAGGGAAAGAACATCCTTCATTCATGAAAGAAAAGACAATGAGAGTTTTTCATCAGAAAACATTGTGGAAACTGGGGGATGGTGGCACAGACCTTTAATCCCAGCACTCGAGAGGCAGAGGTGGTCAGATCTCTGAATTTGAGGCTATGCTGGTCTACCAATTATAGGACAACTAAGGATACACAGAGAAATCCTGTCTTGAACAGCCCCCAGGAGGGGTAAAAAGAGAAAATACTGTAGAAAACAATAACCCATCTACTCCCTAAACTCCTATGTACTTCAGAAATACGATCCAGTTCTCCAAGGAGAGTGCCTTATTAATCATTTGCACAAGAAGTTCTATCTTTGGCATGAAATGAACAGTGACACCTGAGACCAGCATAATTTCCTTGACTGAATGTCACTACTGTTTAGGTATAGGGCTGAGAATAAGACAAATATCTAATAGCTTCTTGTAAATTATGTTTGACTGAGAATTACATGAATTAAGTATTTGATCAGTGGTAGTGTACTGAACATTTATTTTTCCTATTTTTACATTGAAAACTTGAAGTTTAGCACAGCATAGATCTGATAAAGTATCAAGCACATGACTTAATCCTTACTTGTAGTAGGAAAAAAAGTTGAATTCATCACCAGGTGAATCTGGGCCTGGCCATTATCTCCATGGAAACAGGGGGCAGACAAGAAAACATGGGTTCTTCAAACTGGAAATTGAGTCTGAAC
>NW_022196912.1:65664777-65709679 GCF_008632895.1 Mastomys coucha
TTAAGGTGCTAATGGTACTCAGCCAACAACTTCTAAATTCCACATAGTTATCATTGTCCTGAGACTCTTAAGCATTGCTACCCAAGACCACCACTGGTGAAATTCAACACTCACATGGATAACATCCCAGGAATGACCAACACTCTACCAATATCCCGGAATGGAAATATTTTTATAAATTTTGAGCTCTATGGCTATAGAAAGAGAGAGATCTAGCTCCAGAGTTGCATTTATGTAGACTGCTTTCTAGAATTGTTCCTCATACTGACTTCAGTTAAGTCTCCAGAAATCAAAGCCAAAGATAGAAACTCTTGTGCAAATGACTAGTAAGGGATTCTCCTTGGAGAACTGGATCACAAGGAAACAGGATAGAACCGAAATGAAGTACATCCTCTGAAGATGCAGCAGGCAGAATCCTGATGGCCTGAGAAACTCTAAATCATGAGTGATACATGGAACCATTCCACCATGAGGCAAAATGGTTGTGTGCCCAGATGAGCCTTCTCTGAGAAGTAGAACTTTCCTGGTGAGAGGCTCCAATAGGTTAGTGGCTGTCAAAGGGTGGATGGTCTACTGTGCACAAGCTGCTAGCGGCAGACTCCTTTTCACAGTTGGCCTGCAGAAAGAGATGAGCAGAGCACCAATGCTCAACTGCAGAAGGAAACAAACTTCCTGCTGAAACAGACTGAAAATGTTCCATGAAGATGCCACTTGGCATGTAAAGGAGAAAAAGAGGCAATTAGTCTGACAATGAGGACGCCAGAGTCTTCAGGCAACAAGTTCACTGAAGTCAAGTGTGGAGAGGATTTATATTCAGAATCAAATCAAATTTTAATTCTTCTGAATCCAGGAGAGGCTTATCAACTGGGTGTTAATTTTTGTTTCGTTTCTTTTCTTTTCCTTGGATTATTTGCTTTAAGCTAATAGCCTGCCAATTCTTCCTGGCAGTAGTGTCATTGAATATAGCTAGTTAATGAGGTACACTGGGGTTAGTTTACAACATCCGTACCAATTAAGGTATTTAAACATCTCACTGGAGTAATAACACACACCTTATAGAAAGGCTGGCTATTTTGACAGCTTAAAAAAAAAGTGTGTTAAAAAAGTTGTCTTGCTATTGGCTCCAGACTTTCTGAAACCATGTGACATATGAAGGTTCAAGTTTAAAGTAAAACAATCAAAGGGAGTTACAAAGAAAAGAGAAGCTTGGGAAACATTGAATTAACCCAATTTATTATTTGAAGTATAAGAAAGTATTAAAAATAACAACTGAACTATAGTATTTACTTTTAAAATATCTGTATCTGATAAGTGCCATAATTGAAGTAAACATATCTTCTTATATCTGCCCCCCTCCCCAGAGAAAATGGCTTAGGAAGGTATGAGCTCTAGACCAATGTAATTTTTGGTGAGTATACAAATTTATATGCATGCATTTAATACTATGCATATGTTTGTGTTCATGTGACCCTCTATGAGGGACAGAAAGAAGGGGATAGGAATAGAACAAGGGAGAGAGAGAGAGAGAAAGAGAGAGAGAGAGAGAAAGAGAGAGAGAGAGAAAGAGAGAGAGAGAGAATTTATATCTCTGTCTCTTTTTGAAAGCCAAGTATAAATTGTTTAAATTCTAAATTGTCTGTGCCTGTGTACCTCTGCTAGAAGCACAGAGATGATCAACAGTTAACACCACAATAAGGCTAGCTTCTGAAATTGTAAGGTGAGAAGAGCCTACCTTTAGAGCTTGCCAGCCAGGATCTGCTGCTGTGCAGTAGTCAGGAGCTGTGGGTTATTAAATGAAATCAAAGGCACATCAGGCCAGCAGCATCTTATAAACCATTAGTGTTTCATTTAAAGGGAGTGTCTTGTTTCTGAAATATTCATAGCTGGAATCCACCAGCACTGCTGAGATTTACATCTTCTTTCTCCCTATTATGCCTGCTGAATCCCCTCACTTGCTATTGTAGGAAAAATATTCAAAGATTTATAGGCAGCAAAGAGAAGGCAGCAAATTATGACATCCATTATTGGCATCTGCTCTTGTCTGTATCCCCAGGAAATGCAAATACAAACTGCTTCCAATTTCCTACTACAACTGAGTTGCAAAGGGAACTGTTATATGCAGATGAGGCAACTTCTATTTGGACAGAGATAAAATGGAAGAAATTTCATTCTACCACACTTGGCACTCCATTTGCATAACTCGGAGAAAGCTGTCACAAAGGAATAATAAAAAATCATAAAGCGTTGAAAGAGCCACATACAATGCCTGTAGCTAGACTGCTTACAGCAGAAAAAAGCACGGCCGTGGGTTGTATGGGCTGGTACAAGATCTAAAAACAAAAGGAAGACTAAATTTAGAAGCTTCTATATTCACCAGTACAGTGATCCTACTTCACGTGCCTGGAAAATGGATTATGCTAGGTTTGAAAATAACTTATAATTCAGTAAGCAGAAAGACACACCCCACATGACCAAGTTTTAAGATTATTTTGGCATGGATTTTCTCTTCTGCTACAGCATGACTATAAAGATGTTTTCCATGATTTTGTAGTTTTTTGAGGGCACAGACTGTGTGTATTCTACTGTACTCTTTATTCTGGGTGAGTTTTAAACATAAATACACTCTGTAAGTGTTTGCTGATCAGAACTTAGCAGGGCATAGGAGATGGCGCTCTAGAGCAGCTTGGCTCGCTAGGAGACTGGTGCTTTGTCACTGTTTCTGGACTCACACATCATATTCATTCAGTTCCGCTGATAGTTTGGATGTTGTTTGTCCATTGGGGATTCAGGTGCTAGAACTTGGTCCATGGAACTTGATGAGATGCTCTAGAGTGAGACTGTAAGGATGCTCAGCACCATAATCTCCAGTCCACCCTCTCACGATCTATGCACTTCTAGCTTACTGTTCTATCAGTTATCCTCAAAACCCAGGTTTGAATCTACACTACCTTCCTTTCTAAGAACTATTGGAGAGAAAATACATAGCTAATGACTCCATTGTTTTCTTTCTGGTCTTTATCTACCAGTGGTTACACATACACACTGGCTAAAATTTCAGGACTGTTCGAAAGAACTAATTGGTTCTAAGAATTACTGGGGAGGGTCATGCAGAGCTTGAGAACAGTCTAATAATTCTATCTCTAGTGAAACTCTACCTTTAACTTCAAGTGAAGGGGCATCTCTCCTGTCCCTATGACCCAACCCTACACTTGCTCTCATGCTGGGACTCCTTTCCTACCTCATCTCTTTGGCAAGCTCATGCCAGCATGTTTCACCTTTCTTTGTCCTCAATCTCCAACTCAGTTTCTCTGTTAGTTTTTTTCTGTCTTAAAAAAAAAAAAAAAACTATCTTTGATCTTTAACTACTGCCTATCTTTTTTTCCTTCATAAACAGACTATTTTAAAAATAAGACTTCAATTTTAAACATAAAAATCTTTATCTACATTTTCCCGAGTTATAGAAACATATCTGCCAACAAATGCTGACAAATTGGTTTTATGAGCCCTCCTGGAGCCATAGACTCTTGAGTGTTCTAAGACATAGGGTAGTCAACTCCATTGTCTGCTCCATATTTTTGTGACACCTGTTTTGTAATTTTCTGAGTCATTTCTTGTAATTCTTATCTCTCCCATCCTGCCCACTTTGCATAGTGGACTCAGTTGTGATCTGTGACCCTGAGGCCATGTTATTTGCACCTATGATGGCCAAGTCTCAATGTTGTGTTCCTACCCAGAACCTCTCCCTGGGTTCCTCAAGGTCTGTTTACTAGAAAACAGCTACCTTTTGCTCTGTGCGTCTCCACAACTCAGGCCACACTAAGCTCACTATTTGGTTCTTATATTCATCCTGTTCCATTCCCAAGCCACGAGGATGGCTGTCTTTCATCTCCTATTGTGGCCATTACATCAACATGTGCTCCTCCTCGCTTTGTCCTTGCACTTTTAAATCTCTCTGTGTTTGTGTTTCTAATAATAGTGTCAGAGCTTTGACCAGCAGAGATGTTTTAGTTCTCCATGGAGTTGAAGATATTCTGTATTTAGTAGCTTACAGACCTGATCTAAGCCAGATACCATAAGAAATATCTTTTAAAATAGATTTATTTTATGTACAAATATGTTCTGCCACCATGCACATAATGAGTCAAGAGGACATAGAATAGCATTCATTTGAGTTTGCTTACTGAACTTTTCCCAGGTCAGTACTGGATCCCCCAGAGTAATTATGGTGTATAATGCTATTCAGAAAAGTGATAGCTCTTGTAGGACTTGCATAATTGCTTAGAAATTGACAAAATGCTGTAACATGATCTTCACATAGAATTCAAATGGTGGGGCTAGGTTGGAAACTCGGTTGCTAGAGTACTTAGCTAACATGCACAACACCTTAGATTTGATTCTGAGAACCAGGTAAAACAAGACATGTTGATACAAACCTGCAATCCCCATATTCAGGAGATGTAGGCAAGAGGGTCAAAAGTTCAAGGTAATTTTTCCCTATGTAGAGATTCCAACCCAAGATACACTGTCTCAAAAAGAGAGAGAGAGAGAGAGAGGGAGAGAGGAGGAGGAGGAGGAAGAAGAGGAAGAAGAAGAAGAAGAAGAAGAAGAAGAAGAAGAAGAAGAAGAAGAAGAAGAAGAAGAAGAAGAAGAAGAAGAAAAGAGCCTATGAAGATGGTTCAATGGACCAGAGTGTTTCTCTCTAAGCCCTACAATTCTTGTTCCAATCTCTAACACCAACATCTAAAACCAGTCATGGTAATATGTGCCTATAACATTAGCATGAGAGGACAAAGACAAGATAAAGTGATAAAGGAAAACTCCAGACAATCTTCTGTAGCTTTTACATTCATAAAAACATATTTATATAACCACACACCCATCTGCACACAATACACAGAATAAATAAAGAAAATCAATAATATTCAAAATTAACTAGCCATACACACATCTACCTATACTGTACCTCTGTATGCATTTGTATGTACCCACTCTTATCCCCAGCATCACCCTCTTACCAAGAAAATGACTGCCAGCTGCCTACAGTAAGCACGAAACTGAGAATATTAGTTGTTATTCATCAGATCACATCCTAATCTTATAGCATAAGCAAAAAATAAGATTCTTGAGGTTTTCTGACTCCTAATTTTGCATAGTACTTACTGAACCAGTTCACTGTCTAAATCCTAGAGACAGGTTATCATCGTATCTTCTTTAAATAAGTCGTTCCAGTAGCTTATGGAATTAACCAACATCTCATTTCCTCATTATCAGAGTGTTCAGGCAATCAAATCTACTCTCAAGCCTGTGCCTTTCAAATCAGAAGAAGGTTCAAATCTGAGAAGTGAATACATTTATCTAAGCAGAGCCTGTCAGAACATTTTTAATAAAGACCTGGCCCAATTTCAGAGCTTTCCTTTCATTAGGGCAGGTCTGAAAGCAAAGGCCTTGAAAGTGGTTCGAAAAACATAGTGTAATCACTATGGTCCCATTATCCTGTCCCTGGGTAATCATTAGGCATCAGCTTGCCAAAGCGAAGGGCGGCAAATTACTCATTTATTGTTGCCTGAGCTGTGCGGAAGATTGAAACTGGACTACTAATGATTTTTTTCACCTTGTTTGGGAGATTCTGTAGAGGAGTTCACATGCAGCACTGATTTTGACTGGCCAGAGATGATGCTTTAAGAAAAATAAGAACAGGAAGCAAAGCATTTCTTTTCTTGAGTGAGGCCAGGCAGCTTCCCTACCCCAGTGCAGCAGCTCTACAGGACAAACGGAGTTGATTAACATGCACAACCAGAGAAGAAACCAGCGGGCCTAAGTACTTCTTCATGGACTCCGAGACCAAGTTCTTAGTTGACACAGAGTTCAACACAACACAGAGTTAAGACAAATATTTACCAAGTGTGAGAAAAAATTATTTTAGATAGATCACTTAGTTTTACATTCAGTAAAGATCCCAAATCTAGGTGTGGAGAGACATGAGCAAATACTCCCAATTTCATTAGAATGTTTACAGATTTCAGCATGAACAGGTAAGCTTGAACACAAGTCACTCATTACTAAATTCATATCCACATCTTAAACAAACACATGCAGTGACCTTCTGAGTAGACCCTCGACACTCAGGAGCAGTGTGACATTTCACACATAACGGGAAGGGAGGACAATGGTCACCACCAAGTGACTCTGAGTGTTTATATGGCTGTTCTAACTGAAGTGAGATTACTAAAAATATAATTTACCGATCTTGATGAGCAAAACGGCCCTATTATAAGTGAAATGCAATTTAGGTATGGAGTCTGATTCTAAGGGAGATAGGTGCTGGACAATCGCTGAAACAGGAAAGAAGGAAGGTTTAGAAAGTCTCAGATAGTTTTTTGAAGTCAAATGTTACATTTGGAAATACAGATAGAAAGCTTCTTGCTTCTATAGGAAATGGTACATTGTCTGGAATGGGGATGCAGGAATCAAAAGGCATTGATTTCTATTGCCAGCTCGGCTGGTGACTGCCTCTGTAGTCGGAGGCAATTTCCTTAGCCTATTTGTGACTAAATCTCGGCATCTACAAAATGAGGTTAGTCATCTTTTCTACTTGAGAACAGCGAGTATTATTATTAGGACTTTTGTTCATGTTATTAATGTTTGTGATGCCTTCAGGGATTTTCAAATAAAAAGCATTATGGAAGTTCTAATGTACCATTAATACTATTTCCATGTTATTCAAAAAGCATACTATGAAAGCTGATGAGTTAACATTTACAACATTTTCTTTCTTTCTTTTTTCTCTATTTTCTTTTTTTTGTTTCTTTCTTTTTAAGAAATAGCTGGATTAAGCAATATTATTAAATGCATGGATTTCACCCTTAAATAACATTTAGAAAACCTACAAAGGCTAGCTTCTGACCAACCTTATATTATGCAAATACCAATTTTGGAGCAGCTATCAAAAGATTCAGTATGCTTACCTATTTCGTTCTCTAAACTCAGGGCTCCGTTTCACTCATATAACATAAATAAATTATGCATCATGATGTGTTCAAAACTTAGAAAGCTCTTGTTATTTGTAAATCATAATCCTTTCTTTGACTGTGGATTTCTTAAAACATGTCTGAGGCATCTTCATTCAGGTTTTCTAACTGACTGTAACATGATAGCATCCTTCAAGGCTTGGGGGTTTGCAGAGCTTGCTTTATGTTTAGTGTCTTATAGATGCTGGGTGCATTCTGATGGCACCTGGCTTTCGGTGGCTATTAAAGCGTGCATAGGGCTCTGCCAGTTTTTACCTACGGAAACCATTTCTAGAGCTCTCTGTTGTAACATTATCACTAAGGCTACTGGCCTTATGCTGCAGACAAGGTAATTAAATCCTATTGCAATTACTCTTGTTAGGAAATCTTCTCCTTCTTCGCACTAAAGATGTACCGGGCTTTGCGGGCACGCAGAGGGACAGTGCTAAGCCAAAAGGCTTGGAGAGCTCTATGCTGCAGAGAGAAAATGGATCCCTGAAGTAAGGCATTACCGGATTCTCTGGGGATACATTTGCTTTTGAGATTTATTTTATGATACTAAAGAGGGTTTTATTCTTGTTTTGTTTTTCTCCCTGGAGGAATGAAGGAGAGGGGCCTAAACAAGAGGAAGTCTTGCCAAAGAAAGACACAGAAAAGGGGGATGACTGGGAAAATGACACAATGTTTTAAGATAAATAAGAGACCGTCTAGCCAATGAAATCACGCCTCAAGTTTCATGTACAGTGATGACGCCCCTTACATCTGGGTTTAATGAAATGTGAATTATGATTCACTGTACCCTAGCTCTGGTGGTAGAGAAAGATTCAGCAATTACTACCTAGTAAGAGCATCTGTACCACAGAGGACAACAGGGCAACAGGGTCACGTTACAAGCCCAATAAAAAAATAATTTAACCTGACCTAGTTAGTCTCTTGATGTAAGCATCCAGATGCCAGACAAACAGTTTGATCTTAGTGAGGATTGCATGTGTGCTTGTACATGCTATCATGTGCACAGGACTGAGAGGGCAGTGCAGAATGCTGGATAAAACTGCCCGTACCTAGAAAACTGTAAAATGTACTCCCTGCCTCTAGTGCTTATTTAGGGTCTTTTTCAGGAGAATGCTTCTTCCTATTTATGTTCTGTGTTTGTTTCCTCATCCCTGTAAGGGTTTTTGAGGATTGAACCAGTTGGTATTGAGGAAACACCCCAAACCATGTAAATGCTCTTGAAAGGGCCATCCTATATATACGGTATGCTATGCTGTTAAAATGTCCGTTGAAGTTGCCAAGCACACAGATATTTAAGTAAAGTAGTGCAAAGTCATATTTATATATTTTCCCCTATGGTCCTTTATGAACAGCCAAGAGTGATGAATCCCAGCAAAAGTAAATATAACATATGCATATGAAACTATAAAATTCTCTAGAATGAAAGATGTTTAACATAGGAGTAACAGCAAATTAGTACTAGATAAATTTGAACTAGTATGTCATGTGTCAAGTGCATCAGTTTGCTGAATTCTTAACAGTGTTTCCCTGAGTAAGTTTGGGCTTATTAAGAGAAAATGAAACACAGAGAGATGAAACACTGCATCATTATAAGGAACTGAGGTTATCCTGAGTTCATGCCTCCTACTTAGCTCCCAAAATGTATGTGTGTGTATACACACACACACACACACACACACACACACACACACACATTTAGTTTATAACTACACATATACAGTTAAGTTCAATTCACAATTCTTACTCTTTTTAAAACAAACTTAATTTTTGTCCATACATCTTGCAAACACTTCAGTTATAGCTGCAAAGTTCTAGACTCTATTTTAATGTAACCATATTTTTATGTATGTTCATGTGTACATAGGAGTATAATAATTGTCTGTCTTCTCTGGGCACACTATGCTTGCCTGTCTTCTCTCCTACGACTATTGCTTGTCCCAGGTACAGGCTGTAAAGAGTCACACTACCTACAGAGAACTTAAAACCAATAATAAAAGCCAGCTGATGTCCAGGTTTCCTTTTCTTGCCATCGAGCAATTCTAAATTATGTTAGTAACGATGGCCTGACCCTCACCAGGTAATTTCTACCCTCAACCCTACCCACTTTAGGAAGTGACTGCAGGTCACACACTAATAACTTCAAGTCACACAGTAGGAGAGTAAAGTATGATCAAAGAATGCACATACTAATAAATGTCCATGCTACCTACCAGTCATCCATCTGGTTTGCATATTTCATTGCAGAAGAAAAACTAAAGCTCTTATGTAAACAAACACTCAGAGACAAAGGCAGATAACTGTCTGTAAATCTCCACCCTTGTTCAACCCGCCCCCATCCGACAAGGAACTGGAGAAGGGCATCTGCTTCATCCTGTTCAATTGTTTGGCAGGACAGTGTGTGGTTCTTTGATGATGAGAGGAGAGAATAGACTCGGTACTTAAGGATAAACCTTTTCCCATTTAGCTGTTCCATTCTTCTCTTCTCCCCAAGGAAGTATATGGAAAGGAACAAGAATTCAGAACAGTATGACTAAATCACGCTTGTTAAAGTTAGAAAAGCCCCGAATAGGTCAATTTTACCGACTTCACCGAGCGAAACAGCACAGGGACCTTTTCATGAGGCGGAAAGGCGCCGCGCCACCCACCTGAGTTTACAATTACTGTTTACTCACCTGCCTACCACTATTATTGTCATCAAACTTTGTTGATAAGGTCATCGCATGTCAAAGCTATAAATATGGGAGCTCTCAGTTGGGCTGTCTTTCAGAAGGCTCCTGCCGTCTTTCTAGGCCCGATCCTTGACTGTCCACCAGCCTGCCAACTATCTTCAGCATCTCTGTCATCACAAATAAAATCTGGAGGATTTTGCCTGTGTTTTATTTCCAATTTCCTGTCTTCTTCCCCTCATGAACATTTCACCTTCTGTATCCCACTCAGCACCTGCCATGTGAAAACCACTGATGGTATATAAATCAGATAAGCCAATTTCTGTAAATAGGATGAATAGCTACTTTTGCTAAAGCAAAAGTACATTTCTTTTGTACGCGGGCTAAGAATCAAGAATAAGAGTTTGGAATATTTAGTACGGATGTCACTCTAAAGTGAAGTAAATATTAAATGATAACGTATAGTAAATGATTAACCTCTTGCCTACTAGATATGCTATTAAAATAAGTATATGTTAATATAAAATATACAACATGAGTTGTTAACCATTTTATTTTTTCTTTTGAGAACTTTCTATTCAGATTTGTAGTTCATATTTTAATATATTTCTTTTTTACTGATTTAAGTTTTATTGCATTATGATGAGAAAAGATACATGATTTCAACTTATCTGAATTTGTTAACATTTAAAAATATATTTTAAGTAAATAGAATTAAATCACATTCTTGTTTCCCTTCTGCACCCCAACTCTTCTCAGAGACCCCCCTTAAATACCCACAATACCTTTTTATTGTCATATTCTTTAAAATTTTTAAATATTATAACAATAAAAATGAGAGTTATGAAAGTTGATATAAAACAACAATCAATTTAACAGTCTTATGTAGATGCTTGTCTACAGCAATACTGAAAAGACGTGTTATTCTCAATATAAATTTTAAATAACTCCAAATGTATTAACTGTATATTTTAAAAATAATACATCACTACTAGTATTTTTTTAAATGAACATAAATAGATAAAGTCTTTTTGTTTGCTTGTTTTGTATTTAGTAGAGCTTAAAATCTTGGCTCTTAATGTAGTACAAGCCCAAAATAAGAACAATTTTTAGATATTAGATTTCATTGTAATAAGGCTGTACTTCAATGACCCTCACATCACCAAAGGATTTTACCTCCATCTTAGCTAAGCTGAGAGTTGACAGTTCTGCTGCACCAAGGAATGAATTGTAGGCACGATTTTTGGATACAAACTTCCTGTTATGGTCAAAGCTATTTGATTTGAGTGAGTGACTTTATTCTCAGCCCACAGAGAACAGGTTACATTCATTTAAGAAATGGTGTGTATATTAAGATGGTCTATCCATAAAGTCATTCATCAACTGTTTCAATGAACAATTGTTCTGCTTGGAGGGTGGCATAGACATTAGGTGAGGATAAGAATGGTTCATTGGCTGTAATAATTTGGAAAAGCATTCATCTCAGAGAAAGAGTAACTTATGAAATCCTCTTCTTCAAACTTGATACAATAGTTACAAAGGTCAAGCAAAGCATTCAGTCTCACTCTTTGTTGTTCTCTTACAAGCCACCTCCCAAGTTAATTGTCTACATTTCTCTTGGCTGTATAAATACTTTTGAAATATGTAAGCTGTTTTGAAAACCATAGTATAGTATAAAAACATGAAATACACATTACTACTAATAGAGAGATTGAGATAGGAGAAGCATGATGTGGTACACAGCAAGACACTCTCAGGTACAAACAAGCAGAAAGTGTATATGGATTGTACAATATTGGACCTATTTCTTCAATTACCAAATTAGAGAGGTCATTGGATGTCAACAAATTTCTAATTCCTCATATTTTTGGATTTCAATCGATTAGGATATGTTGGTAAAATTAATTTTCATATTAAGATGTTAAGAAAAAGTCATTGCTACTTCCTGTTGTTTTTGTTGTAAGAGGTTTGTGTGGGTTTGATGAAAGATTACTTTCTTGTTTTTTCTAGGGTGTAGTTTTGCTCCCTATGTTGATGGTTTCCATCTATTATCCTTTGTGGGGCTGAATTTGTGGAAAGATATTGTGTAAATTTTGTTTTGTCATGGAATATCTTGTTTTCTCCATCTATGGTAATTGAAAGTTTTGCTGGGTATAATAGCCTGGCCTGGCATTCGTGTTCTCTTAGGGTCGGTATGACATCTGCCCAGAATCATCTAGCTTTCATAGTCTCTGGTGAGAAGTCTGGTGTAATTCTGATAGGCCTGCCTTTATATGTTTCTTGCCTTTTTTCCCTTACTGCTTTTAAAATTCTTTCTTTGTTTAGTGCATTTGGTGTTTGGATTATTATGTGACAAGAGGAATTTCTTTTCTGATCCAGTCTATTTGGAGGTCTGTAGGCTTCTTGTATGTTCACGGACATCTCTTTCTTTAGGTTAGGGAAGTTTTCTTCTATAGTTTTGTTGAAGATATTTACTGGCCCAGTACATTGGGAGTCTTCACTCTCTTCTATACCTATTATCCTTAAGTTTGGTCTTCTCTTTGCATCCTGGATTTCCTGGATATTTTGGGTTAGGAGCTTTTGGCTTTTTGCATTTTCTTTGACTGTTGTGTCAATGTTTTCTATGGTGTCTTTTACCTCTGAGATTCTCTCTTCTATCTCTTATATTCTGTTGGTGATGCTTGTATGTATGACTTCTGATTTCTTTCTTAGGTTTTCTGTCTTCAGGGTTGTCTCTCTTTCTGATTTCTTTATTGTTTCTATTTCCATTTTTAGATTCTGGATGGTTTTGTTCATTTCCTTCACCTGCTTGATTGTGTTTTCCTGTAGTTCTTCAAGAGATTTTTGTGTTTCCTCTTTATGGGCTATGTTCTCCTTTATTTCTTTGAAGGAGTTACTTATGCCTTTCTTAACGTCCCATATCATCATCATGAGAAGTGATTTTATATCCGAATCTTGCTTTTCCAGTGTGATTGTGTGTCCAGGACTTGCTATGGTGGGAGTATTGGGTTCTGATGATGCCAAGTGGCCTTGGTTTGTGTTGCTTATTTTCTTACGCTTGCCCCCTACCATCTGGTTATCTCTAGTGCTATTTGGCCTGGCTAAATCTGACTGGAGCTCATCCTTTCTGTGATCCTGGGTATGTCAGAACTTCTCAGAGTCAAGCTATCTCTGTGATCCTGTGATTCTGGGATCCTGTGATCCTGGGCTTGTTAGAGCACCTGGGAGTCGAGCTTCCTCTGGGTGTTGTGGGACTGACTGAGCGTCCAAAGTCTGCTCAGGGCACTGGCCCAGACAGACTGGAAGGAACCAGTGCCATTGGGCTGGTGAAGTTCCTGTGTTCCTGGGTCCTGCTGGTCCCAGTTACTCCCAGTGATGCAAAAGATATTGTATCCTCCTCCCTCTAACCCTGGGAATGTTAGAGCACCTGGGTGTTGTGGGACTGCCTGCGGAGTTTGTGCTCAAGGTCTGCTCAGGGCACCCGCCCAATTTATTTCTTAATTTTTAACTAAAAGATAATTATATCATTTACCCCTTTCCTTTCTAACACCTTTCCCCATATTTTACCTTGCTACCTCTCACATTCATAAAGTTTTCTTTTCCTATATGCATAAATGCACAAATTTATAAACAAAACTTCCCCAGTTTGTATACTTTTGTTTCTGTGTATATGACTTCAGGACTGACAACTGGAATCAAATATCCATTTGAGGGATCGTCCTTGGGGACTGTCATTTTTAAGAGTGAAAGGAAGGTGAGGCCATCTGTGTTTGAACCAGGTGATTCTACTGTATTACAGTGTTTCCACGAAGTCTGGAAACTCTAAGTGTTTACTGTAAAAAGATTAAAAGTAACTCAGAAAACTTCAGCTTGAGACTTTTCCTCTGAATCCTGTATAATAGAGAAAATTGTAGAAAGGAGCCATCAAAGTAGCTCTGAGGGAGACTGCAGAGCTACCATGTGCAAGGCTCTTGGTTTGAACCTCCAACATCACAAAATAAACAGCAATAACAATAAAAATTGAGGAAAAAAAGGGTGAAAAGGACCACAAGCAGCCGAGTATACAGATCCCTCTTCTCTGACCAAGATATTGAAAAGTACTAATTGTGCTCTCTCATATCTTATCAACTACTAGAATATAAAGAAAGAACAATCAATAATATGACATATCTCAAGTGATGTAATCTTAAAACCAATTTAAGATGTACTTTTGTTAACCAGTTTTTGGAATAGTAGGTAGAATATTTTGGTGGTTTCCCTAATTCTGGGCCTCCAAACTTTCTTTTATTTTTCTGGTTGTTGTGTTTGATAAACCCTCATCATAATAAATTCTCACAGAGACAAAATCTGACAGGAAAACTGGCCCTGACTGTCCATAGACTCTATTTCTCTCCATGGCCATTGACATTTTGTCTCTAGTTTTTATTTGCTTTAGTTAGTTTTGTTCATGTGAGACTTATTACATCTTTGTTTCTTTTTGCTTTTCTTGTCTGCTTTTTCTCTCTTAAGGATGCTTTTTGTTGCCATATTCCACTGTAATTACATTGTTTTGTAGGTATTTTAGAAGAGTGAGCATGTAGCTAATTTCAGATCACATAGTCTTGACTGCCTGAAATACAGTGAGGAATCCGTAAAAGCATTTGAGCTGGGACAAGAAGTGAGGAAAGATGCTTCTATAACTTAATGTAAGTATGGACTGGAAGATTGACAACTGGGGATCCATAACAATGGAGAAATTAGCAAGCTCCCTCTTATGGTCTGAGCCTCAAATCAAACCGGTTATTGGTTGGTGACTGCCACCAGTTCCCAAGAACATCTTGTAGGCAGAACAGATGGTAGGTTGAAGGTTTTGTGGCTGGGACAGTGTCCCAGTCCCACTACTGAAAACCTTGCCTGGTTACAGAAAATGGCTAGTTCAGGCTCTGTATCTTCCATTACTAGGAGTCTTGCTAGAATCACCATCATAAAATCCTAGAAGTTTTGCTGGCAAATATCCTCCAATTCTACTTGTCTCTCTCCAGACTCTCTCCCTCCATCATACCCCAAATCCCTCCAGTTCCCATTACCACCAGTCTTTAGTCTAACTATAAAATCTATTCTAGTTCCCATTCGCAGGGAGATCCACATATCCCCCATAGAACCGTCCTTGTTACTTAGCCTTTCTGGGTCTGTGGATTGTAGTAGCATGGCTATACTTTATTTAACAGCTAATATATACTTATAAGTTAGTACATACCATGTTTGTCTTTTGGAATTTTATGTTACCTCACTCAGGATTATGTTTTCTAGTTCCATCCATTTGCCTGTAAATTTTATGATATTTTAAAAAAGAGATGAATAATAATCTATCATGTAAATTACCACAATTTTTTTTTACCTATTCTTCTTTTCAGGGACATCTAAGTTGTTTCCACTTTCAGGCTATTATGAATAAAACCACTATGAACATAGTTGAGCAGGAGTCTTTGTGGTATAATGAAGTACCCTTTAGATATATCTGGGTCTTGAAGTAGATTGTTTTCCAGTTTTCTGAGGAACCTCCACATTGATTTCCAGTAGGTTGTACAAGTTTATACTCCCACCTGTAATGGAGGAATGTTCCATTACTCCATATCCTCACCCATATTAACTGTCACACATGTTATTTTTCTCAGCCATTCAGGAAGATTAAGATAGAAAATCAAAATAGTTTTGACTTGCATTTCCCTGATGGCTAAGGATGTTGAATATTTCTTTGTTTCTCAGCAGTTTGAGGCTTATCTGTTGACAATTCTCTATTTAGATCTGTACCCCCATTCTTAATTGGATTATTTGGTTTGTTGAAGTCTACATTCTTAAGTTCTTTATATATTTTGGATCTAAGGCTTCTGACAGATGCGGAGTTGGTGAAAATGTTTTCCCATTCTGTAGGTTGCCACTTTTCTTACTCAGAATCTCCTTTGCCTTACAGAAGCATTTTAGTCTCATGATGTCCCAGTTATTAAGTGTTGATCTTAGTGCCTCTCTATTGATGTTTTGTTCAGGAAGTTGTCTCCTGTGCCAATGCATTCAAGGCTATTCTCCACTTTCTCATTGATCAAGTTCAAGTGTATCTGGTTCTATGTTGAGTTGTTTGATGCTCTTGGATTTGAGCCTTGTTCAGGGTAATAAGTATGGATCTATTTGTATTCTTCTTCATGGCAACATCCACTTGCACCAGCACCATTTGCTGAAGATGGTTTCTTTTTTTTCCATTGTGTTTTTCTGACTTCTTTATCAAAATTCAGGTTGTTTACAGGTGTATAAATAACATCTAGATCTTCAATTCAATTTCATTGATCAACATGTCACTTTTATGCAAATATCATGTGGTTTCTATTACTAAAACTCTGCAGTACAGCTTGAAATCAGGAATGGTGATACCTCTGGAAGTTCTTTTATTGTTCAGGACTGTTTTAGCAATCCTGGATTACCAGAAGCCATCTAAGAGTGGCTAAGACTAGCAGATGACTTTTCTGCGATGTCCACTGTTTTGCATAGATTGTGATGGATGAGCTCTGGAGGCAGGCTAACCTCAGAATTGAATCTTGCTGTTGATATGCCTTTCTTGTCATTATTAAATTAATATAACAATTCCTGGATATTAGTCCACCCGATTAGGTAGGTTTTCTGTACATCAACAAAGGTGCACTGTCTGGTAGTGATGCTATATAGAAAAATTGATAATTTCTTAATTTCTAATGATAATTCTATAGGAATTCCTAAATTTATACTAGTAATTATTGAGTTCTTTCTAATAAGGACTACAATTAGAGCCCTCTATGATATGAAAGCTGCAATTAGAACTCTGCCAGTCTTCAAGTTAATTGCTCTGAGATAGGAAGCAGGCATTGATACAGATTTACAATTTAAGAATACATTCCTTTAAGCTGTAAAACCATTAACTATGCCTTATCAAAGGAACAGAAGGATTTATGCAAGGAAAGAAGATAAAATACTGACTTGGTTTATCTATACAAAAGTTCAATGCTGTAAGAATTATAAGAATTAGAATTATAGTTTTAGAATTAACAGAACATAAGAATTATAATTTTAGACTGTCAATGAATCGGTGGAGCTAGTGACAGATAATGAATGTCTAGTTACATAATCAGTCTTTTTTTTTTCTTTTTACTTTTGTCCTATTTTTGTTAGTTTTATTAGATATTTTCTTTATTTACATTTAAAATGTTATCCCCTTTTCTGGTTTACCCTCTGAAAACCCTCATCCCCTCCCCCTCCCCTACTCACCAACCCACTCACTCCTGCTTCCTGGCCCTGGCATTCACCTACATTGGGACATCAAACCTTCATAAGACCAAAGGCCTCTCCTCCCATTGATGATCCTCTGCTACATATGCAGCTGGAGCCATAGGTCCCTCCATGTGTGTTCTTTGGTTGGTGGTTTAGTCCCTGGTAGCTCTAAGGGTACTGGTTGGTTCATATTGTTCTTCCTATGGGGCTGCAAAAAACCCTTCAGCTCCTTGGGTCCTTTCTCTGGTTCCTCCATTCCCCTGTGCTCAGTCCAATGATTGGCTGAGAGCATCCACCTCTGTATTTGTCAGGCACTGGTAGAGGCCCTCAGGAGACAGCTATATCAGGCTCCTGTCAGCAAGCACTTGTTGGCATCCATAATAGTATCTGGGTTTGGTGATTATATATGGGGTGGATCCCCAGGTGGGGCAGTCTCTGGATGGCCTTTCCTTCAGTCTCTGCTCCATAGTTAGACTCTGCAACTCCTTCCATGGGTATTTTGTTCCCTTTCTAAGGAGGACTGAAGTATCCACTCTTTGGTCTTCCTTCTTCTTGAGCTATATATGGTCTGTGGATTGTATCTTAGGTATTCCTAGCTTTTGGGCTAATATCCACTTATCAGTGAGTGAATACCATGTGTGTTCTTTTGTGATTGGGTTACCTCACTCAGGATGACATTTTCTAATTCCACCCATTTGCCTAAGAATTTCATAAATTGTTTTTTAATAGCTGAGTAGTACTCCATTGTGTAGATGTACCACATTTTCTGTATCCATTCCTCTGTTGAAGGGCATTTGGGTTCTTTTCAGCTTCTGGCTATTATAAATAAGGTTGCTATGAACATGGTGGAAAATATGTCCTTAACATAGCCAGTTTTAATAGAAACACATGTAAACATCTCTGTTGTAACTTCATGTTCAATTTATGATTCAAATTTATGTTTGAATTTATTGTGAACTTTGGAAATACCATGTGACTTATTCTCCTGAAAAGGTACAAAGAAAACTAGAAATGATGACATTAAGGAGGCAGGAGAATAGGATAGAAGCATTACAGAGATGAGGAGAGACATAGAAGAAAAGTGCAGAGTTAAGGATGTAGAAGGAGAATAGAGGAAAAGCAGAGTAGACTCAAAATAGAAGCAAAAGAGACAGCAGAACAGAGCAAACTATAACAGGACTGGGAGTAAAGAGAAGGACCTGCAGAGAGAACAGAAAGAAGCAGGCAGGTTTTCTTACAGGTTTTTTAAAATTAATATTCATTAGCAATAAAAGGATAGGAGCTTTTTCTTTTTCTACGCAATGAAGGTTGAAGCCTGTTTTTCATCCATTATGAGTGTCTTCTTACTGAGCTGGCACTTGGGTTTTTGCCTCATCATATATATATATATATATACATATATATATATATATGTGTGTGTGTGTGTGTGTGTGCATGTATATATGTATATATATACATATATATAAAATGTATATCATATGCAAGTATAGGAATGTGTGTAAGTATGTAAGTTGATGAGACAGATTGTTGAGCTCAACAAAGAAGTATGTGGTACTGAATGTGTGTGTATGAATGTGTACATAAATGCATGTGTGTTTATGTTTATTTGTTTCTGTAAAAGACCTTTTGGGAGTGTGACACTTTTCTCCTGGTTCAGTAAATGTTAATTGTTCCAACCCTCCCTCCTGCCTGGCCAACAGGAGATGAGAAGCTCTGGACAGTAGGGAGAGGAGCCCTAGCAATTAATCCTTTGCATAATAACCCTGCTGGTTAATGAATTCAAGATCAGTAGAGATCTGCAGCTTCTGGCCTCAGAGTAAAGTAATTTAGGGTTAAGGCAGAGAATTATCAATTATTATTACTTTGTAATCATCACAGAGAATTATAAAGTAAATAAGAGTCAAGTTTTCTAGCTCTTATCAAGCATAGAATAGTTAAGTTTTCTAGTTCTTATCAAGTACCATGATTTATAATGTTAATAATAGAGAGCTACAGAGTTGAGTTTCCTCAGCACTGAACTTAATGAAGAAAAGAACAGTAGTAAAGAGCTAAGGTTTTTTTTTTTCCTTTAGTAAGATAGAGTCAAGTAGTGAGATAAAACATGGAAAGCTATAGAGAAAAGAAACCAGCAGTTTTCAGTCACAGAATAAACAAGAGTGTTTAGATTTTCAAAAGCCAACAGCTTCAGCATTCAGCATAGTTAGAGATGGAAAAGGCTGGGGATCATCAATCTTTTGACTTCAATACATCCAAGGGGCAGAGGCACCCAGGCATGGATTTTTTTTTTCATATGAGTATTGTTCTTTTAAGATCTGTAAAGAGATCCTTTTGAATTTTGATGGGGATTGTGTTAAATCTATAGATTGTTTTTGGTAGGATGGCCATTTGTACTATGTTAGTCCTACTTGTCCATGAGCATGGGAGATCTTTCCATTTTCTGAGATCTTCTTCAATTACTTTCTTCAAAGACTTGAAGTTCTTGTCATACAGGTCTTTCACTTCTTGGTTTGAGTTACCCCAAGAAAGTTTATATTTGAAAGTTTATATTTGGCTATTATGAAGGGTGATATTTTCCTAATTTCTTTCTCAGTCCATTTGCCATTATATATAGGGAGACTACTGATTTTTTTTAAGTTAATCCTTTATCTAGATACTTTAGATGAAGGTGTTCATCAGCTGTAGGAGTTCCCTACTAGAATTTTGGGGGTTGCTTATGTATACTATTATATTATCTGCAAATAAAGATATTTTGACTTTTTCTTTCCAGTTTGTAGTCCCTTGATTTCCTTCATTTGTTTTATTCCTCTAGTTAGAACTTTAAGTACTACATTGAATAGATATGGAGAGAGTGGACAGCCTTGTCTTGTTCCTCATTTTAGTGGAATTGCTTTGAGTTCCTGTACATTTAATTTGATGTTGGCTATGGCCTTGCTGAAAATGGCTTTCATTGTGACTGAGGGATGTTCTTTATATCCTTCCTCCTCCAACAATTTTATCAAGAAGGGTTGTTAGATTTTTGTCAAGGTATGAAGTGTCTGTTTCTATCTCTTGATTAATTTTAGTATTAAGTCTATTTTTTAAATATTACAAAGGCTATACCAGATTGTTTCTAAGGTCCATCTGCTTGTAAAATCTTTTTTTCAACCCTTTTCTCTGAGGTAAAGTCTATCTTTGATATGGGAATGTGTTTCTTGTATACAACTAAGGCATGGAACCTGTCTTTATATTAATTCTGTTTGTGATTTTTTTATTGGGGAATTGAGTCCATTTATATTAAGAGATATCAATGATCAATGATTGTTAATTCCAGTTTGGTTGCTGCTGGTGTTGCTGCTGCTGCTGGTGGTGGTGGTGGTGTTAGTAGTGGTGGTAGTGGTAGTAGTGGTGGTGTGTCTGTTTGTATGTGTATGTGTACTTCCCTTCCTTTGGTTTATAAATGAGATTACTTATTTCCTGTGTTTCATTTGTGTAATTAACCTCATTGGGTTGCAGTTTTCTTTCTAGTATCTTCTGTAGAACTGGACTTGTAGATAGATATTATTTTATTGTGGCTTTATCAAGGAATATCTTGTTTTCTCCATCTATGGTGATTAAAAGTTTTGCTATATATAGTAGTCTGGGAAAGGATTTATGGTCTCTTGAAGTCTGCAGAAAATCTGTGCAGACTTTTGTGGGTTCTACAGTCTCTATTGGAAGTTGGGTGTAATGCTACAAAGCCTTCCTTTATATGTTATTTGCTTTTTCTCCCTTGCAGTTTTTTTTTTTTTTAGTATTCTGCCTTTGCTCTGTATGTTTAATGTTTTGATTAGTATGTGGCAAGTGGACTTTCTATTTTGGGCCAATCTTTTGGTCTTTTTTGGTCCAATCTGTTTGGAGCTTTATAAGTTTCTTGTACTTTTATCTCATTCTTTACATTAGGAAAATTTGCTTCTATGATTTTGTTGAAAATACTTTCTAGGACTTTAAACTGTGGTTCTTATCCTTCTTTTCTTATTATTATTAGGTTTGATTTTTTTGTTATAATGTCCCCAGGTTTCCTGCATGGTTTATGTCAGGAAATTTTTAGTTTTAGCATTTTCTTCAACCCACTTGTCTATTTCTTCTACTGTCTTCAATGCCTGAGATTCTCTCTTCCATCTCTTGCATTCTGTTGGTGATGCTTGCATCTGTAGTTCCTGTTCACTTCCCTAGATTGTTTTTTTTATTTCTGTAAGTCCATCAGTTTGGATTTTCTTTATTGCTTATGTTTCTATTTCCAGTTCTTAAACAGTTCTATGTGTCCTCCAATTGTCTTTTTTCCCTTGGCTTTCTTTAAGGGAATTATCAATTTCCTCTTTAAGGATCTCTATCATCATCAGAAGGTGGGCTTTAAGTACTTGTGTTTCAGCTGTGTTGGAACATTCATGGTTTGCTGTAGTAGCTGGAGTCCGTTGGTGATGTATTGCCTTAGCTGTTGTTATTACATTCTTATGCTGACTTCTAGGCATCTGAGTTTGGGGTGGTTATAGACCTAGCAGCTGATTTCTGAGTTTGTTGGTGGTGGATGCATGTTTTGTTCCTTGGTTTCTGTTTCCTTTCTGGTCTTCTGCTTAGTGTGGCCTATAGTTGATCAGAGGGTGTCCACCTGAGTTCTAGGCTGAACTTCCATTGGTTGGCATGGCCTTTGGTCCAGCATGGGTTTCCCCTCTAAGTTGTGGGTCAGGACAAGGCAATAAAGAGGCTGGTGGGGCAGGGGAGGAGAGAGTCAACTGGGAAAGATGGGAGGGGCATCAAAAGAATTGGGGAGGTCCAAAATCACTTGGCCTATTTGGGTTTCTGGTGGCCTGGTTAGCCTTTGGATGAAAAGGAAATCTCCACCTGAGTAGGGGGACATATCAACAAATTGGGGAGGGAGTAATGCGAATAGGATGGGCAGGTACCAGGAAAGCTGGGGTGGTCTACGGTCAGGGACAGGTAGCCTAACTAAATTTCCAGAGTGGTCTGGGGTTGAACAGGTAGTCTCCACCTGAGTAGAGTGTTGGGCCACAGTGATCTCAAGATTCTAGCCCTAAAAGTAGATTCTTCCCTTTGATCTGTCATCATGTTTATTAATTCTTTACTTTGAAATCTGCAGTTGAGTGATGCTGGTGAAAGTTTTATTTTTGTCATTGAACTTTTTAAGCCTAAGATTCTAATTTGTTTCTTTTTTCTTTATGGAGCCTGCCAATTTATTATATTATATTGTTATATAATTATATTATTATATTTTATGCATTTATTTATATTACATATGCATGATTTCTTTCTACCATTGAACATTTTTACTAGAGGTATACCAAATTCTCTATCTGATTATACCAAAATGTAAACCTATTCAAAGTCAGGATCTATTTACTCTTTTTTTCCTGGAGTGTGGGTTGCCTTTTTGTTTTTTTTTTTCCATGTGCTCTACTTTGGTTAAATACTTCAGATGCTGCATTATATCAACTATGGACTTCTGCTACTTGGTTGGAACTAGACTGTATGACTCTAGCCCTTGCTTTATAAGCCACTACAATGTTTCATTACAGCTGTTTTATTAATTTTAACTTTCCAAATAGTCAACTGCATGATTTAGCAATCAACTTAGTCAAAGATTGTACTAAATTCCTTGAGCCTACAAAATTAACCTTCAACTAATGGAAATGTATTTGACTTTAATAAGACATTCAAAGTTAAGATAGTTTTTATGTCTTTCCAGGTTTTATTTTCTTCTCAGCGCCATTGGGTAACTCTGAGTTACATGCAGCTCCCAGTACATAACATGGATATATACAAAATTCATTCCTCTACTGGCCTTTCATTTTCACTGTTTATAGTTGAAGGCCTAACACTGGTTAAGTCTGTTTGTGATCCCAATGAGCACTTTAGTCTCAGCTAGCAAAATAGCAAATTTCCTCAATTATTTCTTAAGAATTTTGCTCTTATTGAAAACTAGTCACTTGCTTTTTCTTTCAGAACCAAGGTACGCCCTCCCCCTCCCCCAACCCTGGCAGCAAAGCTGCTGGTTTTCATAGGCAATCCTATATTTCCACCTTCTGTGCTAGTCAAGATTGCAGGGCAGCAGGGATGGACTCAGCTCTGGCTTGTACAAGAAGGTCACTCTAAACTACTTCTGCCCCAAATTCAAGTGTCTTCTCCTAAGTAAATAACTGGTTCCGAGTTGTCTTGGATTCATTTCTAGATCTCCCAAATGCTTTGACCTTTTCTTTGATAACTTTATGCACTTTGTGGTTAGCTTTTCAATATAAGATTCAGTACTTTCCACCCAACCGTGCTCTAAATAAAGTGTTACACCTCAGACAGGCATTCTCTGTTCTCTTGTGGCTTCTTTTTTCTGTCAGTTTGAGTAATGGAAGAAATTGTGATCTATAATCTCACAGGGAAAAGGTCCAGAAGTGTGGCCGGACCTCTTCCAAGTAAGCAGAGGAAAAGGACCATGCCAATGACGCAAGGCATCACAGTGCTGCGGCGATCTGGAAGCGGCGGCTCACGGATGAAATACAGATAAAATACAAAAGGTACTGAAAGCAAAACAATGGTTTCTAGAGGTTTTTGAGACACAAAATGATTTCTGTTAGTGTTCAAAGTGAACATACATCTTCATTTCAATGCGCTCTTAATTTGGTTCTATGTCTACTCCCAGAAAAGTATCTTTAAAAAACAAACAAACAAACAAAAACACCAAAGCCAGAACAACAAAAAAAGTTGCATGGTTATTTTCTTCAAAAATTTATCATTTTTCGGGTTGCAACAGACATAAAGGAGATGCAGTTTTAGAATAGAGTATTATTACTGAGTCCAAAAATTAGGGAATAAAAACCTAACCCTAAGAATATGAGCTAAAACCTGAAGTATTATGACTAATACTCAACTAGGTTTTAATGAAGGGTGCCATAGCAGTTCTGAGCTTATGACAGCTCACCTCAGTCAATGTTCTACTTTACTCTGTAAATCAGCTTCTTTTTTGGTCTATGGTCTCTGTGACCCTACAAAATACCATAGTCTTGGTTATTGACTTTGATTTGTGTACATGAACTACAGGCCCTCCACCTCAATATATTTGCTTAGTTCTTACTTTTCAGATCTCAAAAGAAAAGCTCCGAGTTATTCATTTGCTCAACTTTCTGTGGCTGGTGGATTGGGATACTAAGGGATATACATGGTTGTTGATAGTCTGCTTTTATAAGGAATATATGTGGAGGAAATTTTCTTAGGCAGGAACATAGACTAAGAGCTATGATTAACATCTATAATTTATTTAAAAATGAATTTCTCTAAAGCTAGTTTTCAACTTGCCAAAATTTAGACTTCCTTCTCTACTTTGTGATGAATCTCAAGTTTATTAACAGGTAACTTTACATAAAAGCTTCTGTCTCTTTTGAGCTGCCGATGATTGTCAGCGGTATTTGGTATTCATCATTTCACTTTCTGCCTTAGTCTTCCCATTACTGCTATCCCTTGTGTGCATCTATACAACTCATCTCCTTACATGATATTTCTCATTTCACTGAAGGTCTGTCTGATACAATATTACGTTATATATGCATCTGCAAAACCTATATTTACACATAAGATCATAGTTATAGCTAACAAGGGGTTAGATCTCAGTAGTTTTCCCCTGGGTATACACTTGAGGCTACAATAGTCTAAGAAGGAAACAGTTCAAATATAAGAGAAGATATGAGCAATAGAAACATAAGGACAGTTGTGGAAATAGAATTCATGAGACCCAGATTATAAATATTCATGGTGACATTAAGAATTTCTTCCAAAAATACCCTTTCTAAAGTAGCCTATAGACATTATACACACTGGAAATATCTCTTCTAAAACTCTACAGTGTGTCTACATCTCCTCCAGCACTCTTCAACAATGCTGAAAGATTTTATTATTTCATTATTTAATGCTTTTGTTGTTTCTCTTTACTGTGAATTCCTACATTTTTCCACATTTTTGGATTATTAACTATCACTATATCATTCCTAACTGCACCCAAGATGGTGTTCCCACTACTATTCAGGGCTTCTGCTTCTTTACAAAAATTTTTTTTTAATCTCAGATATATTGTTCCCTATAACACATGTAAAGATTGTGTTAGTTTGCACATCAATTTAAAACTTTAGCATGACTCGAATTCCTCTGCCAGATACAGCACACATACTTTGTTTCTGTTTTAACAAAGCTCTCTTCTTGACATTTGCCTTTCTCCATCTTCGGATACGCACCCTATTCTAGATTTCACAACCATGGCTCCACTTAAAGTATTCCTGACATGATAATCAATAAAGTCCACATTGTTAAATTCACTGGTCAATGCTCAGTCCCTTCTCAGACCCATCAACAGCATCTGACAGAGTTGTCAACTCTTGCCTCTTCACCATACTTCTACAGCTATAACATCTTATTTTCCTGGATTTTCTTCACTTCAGTATTTATTCCTTATAGTCTCCATTGACTATAATTTCTAGCCAATTAATATCTCTGCTTTTAGAGCTCAGTTCTAGCATTGATTTTTCATTTCCATACATTCTACTTTGGGATGCCATTCAATCTCTTAACTTTAAATGCTGTGTATATGATTACTCACAATTCTACAGCACCAATCTAGACCTCTCATCTGTGTTCTTGGATCTCATCGACTATTTCAGTATCTGCTTAGGAAATTAACAGATCTTGCAGATTCCCTCACCATATCCAAAGCTAAAATCAGACTGCCGACAAACCTGTTCCATTGTAGCCATTTTCATCTCTGGTGGCAACTTTGTTTTCTTAGGTATTTATGCCAAAAACCATCTACATCAACTTCCATTTTTAGTCCATATCCCACATCCAAATGAAAGAAGTTTGTTGTTTAAAATATAAATATGTTTCAAAATAATTTGGATCCAACCCCTTTCTTCATCTGTGCTGATGGATTGACCCTCAGAAATCCACTTTCATCTCACTTGGATTATTATTGTAATATCTTCTAATCAGACTGTTTTAACCCTGTTTCCCCCAACTCCATTCCCATCATAGCAGCCAGACTGTAATTTCTAGAACTTGAGTCATCAACATCTCTTATTTCAAAAATCCTCCAATGGTTTCCTAATTTATGTATAATAAAGGGATTTCACAGAAGCTACTAATATGCTATAAGAAGGGATCCCACGACACCTTCCACTTATCTCTGCACTCTCCAGCACTCATACCACACTAGCCACGCTGGCTTATGACCATTTATCAAACATGCCAAATTCGTCCATGTCTTTGTCCTCTTGCAATGACTCTTTCTGCATAAAATGCTCTTCTGGTTATATTTCTAATGTTTCACCTTTTATAATCTAATAACCTTTCTCAAAAGTCTTATTTTATCAGTCACCAAAGCCCCTTCTAAGTACTTATTTTGTATTTACCATTACTTATATATTACATATTATTTATGTAATATGATTTATGTATATGTTAAATTTATGAACTGTGAATGCAAGAGTCACCAAATTCAAAGAGATTTCCATCTATTGGTCAACTGGCATATTTCTATCACTAAGAGAAAATTCCAAAAATATAGAGTTCTCAGTATTGTTGAATGAATGAATGCTTTATTTGGCTTGCAAAAGTAGACCAGTAGCTTCTGAAAGAGAAAAAAAATACTGTTTCTGTTTTTCTTTAGTAATTCTAATACTGGAAGTATGCTTATCCCATAGAGCAGTGGTTCTCAACCTTCATGATGCTGTAGCCCTTTAATACAGTTCATCATGTTGTGGTGAATCTCACTCATAAGATTATTTCATTGATACTTCATAACTATAGTTTTCTTACTGTTATGCATCATAAAGTGAATATCAGATTTGTAGGATAGCTGATATGCTATCCCTGTGACTTGGGAGGAACAACACACAGGCTGAGAACCGCTTTAATAAAGGAAAGCAACACAGCAGAGAATGGCCCACCCTTGGCATACTGCTTGACCTAGTTTTGAAGCCCTTTGTATTGTAATTAGGTCCATTTGAGATGTTCTGAACATAACATTGTGGGTAGAAATGAAGTATTGTATTTCATAGGTTGATTCCCCTTGTGATTTTTTTTTCTACCCCTGTTTCCTCTTGATCTCTACATAATTAGGAGGCCACTGGAAGAAGCAATAGTGGGTCTCTGAATAGTGAGGTAGAAGAGCTCTAACTTTGTGAACACTGTGTTGGACAAGGAGGTTGATGAGGACTTGTGCCTTTTGGGTTGAATTTATTGATTGCACTAGATTGTTATGCCATCATGTAGTTTTACCAATAGTGCTTGTTCCTAATATTGTTACCTTGAGAAAGTAAGATGAAATCCAGTTATGCAAAATTATGAAAATGGTACATATCCGGAATCAAAGGAACTTGAAATCTTTGGCAAAGTGAAATTGCCATTTCTGAAGCAATTCTTTTAACTAAACATGCAATATATTAGCATTCCTCTTTGAACTCAGAAGGTTGGTGTCTTCGGGGCTTGAGATGTGAATCTCTGGCCCCGGTTATGATTCACCTTTCAAAAGCAATGTCAATAGGAGAGCGAGGTGGTTCTTTGTGCTCAGCACCTCCTGGCTGCAGTTACATCGCTCAGCACTGAACATGCTGACTGTGTCAGAGTTGAGTACTGTCATTCTGATGAAGTGGGGAGTGTGTTGCCCTAGTAGGAAGCCTTTTAAATTGAATGACAAGGTTTTTCTTATTTGTTACATCCCCAGGCCATTGTCAAATCATATAATGCCAGCCCAGGAAAGTAATTACAGAACTGTTGTGAGGCTGTTAGCAGCTGCTTTTCATTTTCCCCATTGTGACTGGGAGGTGGTAGAGAAAAATTGGGATGACTAAGAACCACAACACAAACGCCACCCAATCTCCAGGGCAGTCACAGGCAGCACTTACTTTCAGGTAGAGGGAGAAGTGCAGGCTCCTATAGAGTTATTAGGCTTAGGTGTGGAAAAAAGGACCACACAGTAGGGTGTAAGGTTGGGTGGGCTGCATTTATTAAAAGCATTAGAAATATCATTAGGACACAAAGATTTATTTCCAAAAACAAAACCGTGTATTAATCTATTAAGAAATTTCTCTTCCTCTTAGGAAACATTTCCTTTTTGGATTCTTTTCTGACTACTTCTGAAAGTAGTAAGCTACAAGGAGTGTTTGAAGTTTCTCAGAGTTTCGCAGATAAAGTTGAATGATATATTCAAATTCTTATTAAAACAGGACTAGGATATATGAATATATGAAAGGGAAGTAAATCATGCCTAGTCTCGCCAAATTACCTCAATTTGGTCTTTAGATCCTTGTAAACCAGTCAGTGCTTATTTCAAGACCAACCTACTGGTAAGTTCTCCTGGCATTGCATTTTATGCAAAGTAAAACAAAAGTGTGTGTGTGTGTGTGTGTGTGTGTGTGTGTGTGTGTGTGTGTGTCTGTGTGAGTGTTGTTTAAAAGTTAAAAAAAATGAAAATGTATAGAAACTCTTAACACAACTGGGTGTTGTTTTTGCAATCAGTTGACAATCTAATCAGGAGAAAACTTGTGACTGTCATTATTCATTTTCTGTAAATAAAATTATTTAACCAACGTGTTAACATATTGCCCAGTTATTGAACTCAAATATAATCTTCTCTTGCTCTGATCATCATTACTTTTCCTCTTTTCAGCTACTGAGATACAGTAAATATGTGCATCCTGTAGAAGTTACAGAGGTCATCCCTTCCCAGATTTGGGGCAAAACCTTTTTCACTTGGGATGTGGAACCCATTTCTTATGATACAATTTATCTGCAGATGCTGCAAGTGGTGGAAGGCTTGGGATCCAATGACATTCCAAATAAAAATAATTAGAATCTGTGATATAGAGTGAGATTTGAAACCTGTCGGTACACATCACTAAGTAGAAATAAATTATGGCTTGTCAAAAATGACAGATTTCTACAAGGTGCTTCCTTTTCACTTTGAGTAAGACCTTTTCCCACCCAGCAATTAACTTTATTCCCATTAATATTCAGTACCATTGACAAGGCTGACAGAGTAAATCTGGGTTTTATAAAACTAAAGACAGATTGATGGAGACTCATTACTTTGTCTAATAATCTCATCATCGTAGGTTAGATCTTAATAAATGAAGAACAGAGCTGTTGACTGCAGCATTGATTTGTTGTACCAGGTAAAGGTCTCAGATTTTCTGTGTGTCGTTTCTTTTTGTGATTCATAAATTTGTTTTTGGAAATAAACAGTAATTTTGCCTAAAGGGTTGCAGAGGTGACAAAATAATACATTTATACCATACCATAGCACTCTTACTACTGGCATGATTTTCTTTAGATATTTCTTCATGTTCTATAAATAATAATTATGCTACACAGTTAAATTAAATAAAATGAGTAACTACACTCAAGCGACCCTTTGATTATAGATTGAGGAAGCCTAAAAGCAAGAATTTACTTGTGGTGTGGTAGAAAATGTGTAAAGGCTTAACTAACAATCAAACAGATCATAAAAAAACCAAACATCTTGGTTTTTCCTTCTGTAGGGTATAAAAAGTTAGAAATAAAATTGAGCACGTTTCACAAAAGTATGAGATGTGTCAAAGATAATGTTGCTTAGAGACATAACATCTGTTCCTTTTTTTGTTTTTGTCATACTCCCTAAAAAGTTAAAACAGAAACATGTGTTTCTCTAGGTCTGAATTCTGTGTGTGTGTGTGTGTGTGTGTGTGTGTGTGTGTGTATGAGAGAGAGAGGGAGAGAGAGAGTATGTGTGTGTATGTTCTTGCATGCACATATGCATGCATGAATGTGTGCACTTAAGAACACTTTGTTTCTTATAAGGACACTTTGGTCAGGTTCAGCCTTGCAGTCTCTTCTGGAACTGTGTGGAAAAAAAATCTCGCTGTTAGTGAGAAACATGTGATATTTGTCCATAAAATCATCTTGCCTTTTTTCCTGGTAGTTTCTAATTTGTTCTTTTCTTTTGCTATGGCAGGTGTCTTTACACAGGTGAAATTCTGTCATCACTCTTTAAAAGTTCTTTGTCATTAATGTTATAAACTCAAAAGACAAAAATTGCCTGGAGCAACACTAGTGAGTTCTGGGTGTGTTGCTGACAGAGAATTTTGCCACTGTATTTATTTTCTGTGCTGTGACAATGTACTGTTCTGTGGTAGAAACGACGTAAATTTAGTCTTCATCAAATTCATAGTTTTGGCATAAGTCTTGTTTCATAAGTGAAAATTCATGTAGTGAAAATGGAATCATTTCACACGAGTCTCCTCTAAAGTGCATCCACTGCACAGCTCAGCTCTTTCTCCCTGTTTCTGCCTGTTTTCACCGGGACCCGTCTGCAGATGTCTCGGAAGATCACACCTGAACACCAGAGCAGGTCTGTGCTTACTTCTGCTCTGACTGTGATTTGTAGACACTTTGAGCTTCTCCCTGGGAACTCCTTTCTCCCACTCCACAAACCCTGCATCATTATATGCAATTACCTCTTGTTTGTTTTGTTTAGTATGAGCTACATCTGTAATTTTAATTTTATTTAATTCCTTTGCTTTCTCTCTGTTAAAGTCCCTTCAAATTGTAGTGCTAATATTTTCTTGAAGTAATTATCTTACTTTCCTTGTGATTATTGTATTTTTAATCTAGTTATGAATTTCCTTCGGCTCTTCATCATAGAAGCCTTCTTAGAGAAGTTAGCCATTATTTGAAAAGCGGATTTTATTTATCAGTTGAAACTGTATTGAAAAGCACTGCGGGAGGACAGCGGTGTGCTTCATGTGATCATCCCCTTCGGGAACAGCTAAGTGTGACAGAATAACGCTGTATGAGCCATCATGCTAGCTAGTATTTTTGTCAGCTTGATACAAGCTAGAGTAATCCCGGAAGAGGAAACACCAATTGAGAAACTGCCTCCCTCCATAAGACTGACCTGTAGGCAAATGTGAGGGGCATGGTTTTAAACTAATGCTCACTGTAGGAGAGCTCAATCCACTGCAAGTAGTTCCACCCCTGAGCGGTCGTCCTGGGTTGTATAAGAAAGAAGACTGAGCAAGCCAGGGAAAGCAAGCCAGTAGAACAGAAGTCTCTGTCTGCTTCAGTTCCTGTCTCCGGGTTCTTGCTGTGAGTCCTTGCCCTCACTTCCCTTTGTGAAGGACTGTGATGCTGGTACACAAACCGAATGAATCCTTTCCTCCTTTGTTGACTCTTTTTTTTTTTCATACTATTCAATCATCTTAATAGACAGCAAACAAGGTCAGGCATTCTTTGGTCCATGCTTTGCAAATGCTAATCCACTTGCCCCGATCCACCTTATTTTATAAAACATGTGCTTTAGGATTCAGGAAGTGAAAACAGTGGATACAACGAACAATTCCTGGCACTGGAGAGATAACTTATTCCTGCAGAAGCAGGTAGAACTCTGTGAATTCAAAGACAGCCTGGTCTACAAATTTCAGGAAAGCCAGAGCTACAAAGAGAAACCCCAGTCAAAAAGAAAAAGAAAAAACCCCACCCAAACAACAGCCACCACAACAAAACAAATAAAAAAGAAATCTGTATGTTTTTTTTTAATCACATTCCCCCTTTACCCCAATACCTCCCAGATCCAATCCTCATTCATAACTACCCAATTTTGTGCATTATTATTATTATTATTGTTATTGTTATTATTATTATTACTACTACTACTACTACTACTACTACTACTACTACTACTACTACTACCACCACCGTTCCCCAGAAAGTCCAATTTTCCCTGCCTACATATTGTTGGATGTATAGCTTTCCACAGGAGTGTTATCAACTTACCAGAGGCTACATTCCTAAAGAAAGCTGACTCCTCCTTGCAGCTTCAAATTGTCAATAGCTCCCTGTCTAGGGATAAAATGTTGTGCCTCCCTCTCCCATCCTACCTCCATGCTGGAATTTTGTCTGCCTTGAGCTTGCATGGGTCTCCAGCTTGCTGTCACAAATGTGTAAGCTCATAAATGCAGCTACCCATGTATATACAAAAGACAGTATTTCCTGTACGCACCCATAGCCTGCAGGTCTTACATGCTTGCTTCTCTCTCTTTTGCAATGATTTATGGTCCTTGAAAGAAGGAGGTGTGATAAAGATGTTCCATTCAAGGAGGAACACTCAGCCCCTCTTAATCCCTGCACCTTGGCTGTTTTGTGGTCTCTGTTAATCCTCATTTATTGCAAATTAAAATCTCTCTGATGAGAGCAGAGAGATACATTAATGTATGTGTGTAGCAGTAAGGCATTGGGCAGCTGTTAACTGTTACATGTATTTAGCAAAGTAATTGTAACAGGTTCTCCCTAGAGCATATCTAGCTATGACCTATCTAGCCCCAAGTTCTTGGCCTAAGAATGTGCCAAGTATGGGTTTCATTTTGTGGACTGGGTTTTTAATACAAACATAAAGTTGTTGGCTACGCCCATCATGTTTGTGCCCCTAATGCAACAGTGAGCATATCCCTGCCAGATCAAACACTATTGTAGCTTACAGTGTTCATAACTGGGAGAAACTAATGATTACTTTTATCCTCTCATAGTGTGCATAGCATTTTCTGGCTCTATGAAAGCTAACCAGTAGAAATGAAGTTCCTTAATTCTATGCCAAGAGGCTGGGCTATATCTCAGTGATTAAAGCTTGCCTAATATACTTAGGATCCTTAATTTTATTTTCTACTACTAAATAAATGGATACATTCCGTTTGTATTTAATTTTAGGCCACAGCTTCATTAAGAAGCTTGAGATTTTAAAAAATTATGTAAGTATATGATTATATATATATATATATGCACACACATACACACACAAACATACACACATATATATCCACACACAAATATATGTGTATATATATATGTATATGCATATATGTATACACACATATGCATGTACATACATATATACACATATACACATGTATATGCATATATGTATACACGCACATATGTATACATGTATATATGTGTGTGTATACATATATGTACATACATGTGTATATGTGTATATATGCATGTACATGTATATATGTGTATGCATATATGCATATCTATGTATATATACACACATATATATATATGATCCAAGTGTTATAAGAAAAATAAAAAGAGATTCAAGAACTCAAATGAAGGTGATATAAATAATTCAAGGACCCATGCAAACATTCAGAGAAAAAATAAGAATCAACTGTTCATCTAAAGGATAGAAAATATGCCAAAATAATGAATAGGACAGTGTGAGTATAGGGAATTGCCTAAACAAAAGTGTGAAGACTTAAAGTCAAGTGATCTACAAGCCAGGAGCAAAGCCCGTGTACAAACCATTAAGAGATGACACCAAGGAAGAATGCTATCTCTAAAAAGACAAGGAACCAGTACTTAATTCACTGGATAAATCTGCAGCTAGTATGACATGTGTTTGTAGTTGTTATATGACATTTATTGTAATGTTATGTGGTCACATCTGTGAGCCAGGGGCTATCCTGGCTTCCATGGACAAAATGTGGACAAGAAGCAGAAGGTAAAAACAACAATTAAAGATATTATTGGAAGTTAGGGCTGGAGAGATCTTGGGGAGTAGTTAAGAGCACTGGCTACTCTTCCAGAAAAATAAGGTTCAATTCCCAGCACTCACATGGCAGCTCACAGTTGTTTTTAATTTCACTTCCAGGGGATCTGATGTTCTCCGTACTTTACAAACACCAGGTGCACATTGTACACAGACATACATTCAGGCAAAACACCCCTACACATAAAACTAAATGAGAAAAAATATTATTGAAACTCAAGGGATTGACACCAATCAACTGAAACTTCAGAATATTAGAGAGATTGGCTTTGTAACTATTCAAGAAACAGAGTTTAAAGTACCCTATTCCTGATGTTAAAACCAACTCAAACAAGAAATTTGCTATGTATGAGGAAATTTTTTTAAAAAAACAACACCAATAAAACAACAACAACAAACCAACAAGGGGCAGAGTCTCTTTATTGCTGGTTAACTGAGACCGCAGCGGCCTCTCTGGACTCCAAGGTGGGAGAGAATGGAGACTTGTATAGAGCACAAGAACATGTGGACTTTGATCATTGCTATTATCTGATACTAAGTAGTAAAACAGAGCCTTGACTACTCTGTGATGCAGATCACTCTGACACTGGAATTAGCAAAAATTAATTAGTATCAAGATAAAAATAATGTGGCAGGGCTATCCTAGAAAAGCAGATGACACAGACTTACATATAATGACTACATTTGGATTTAAGGAGCACTAAGATCAGAAGCATTTTACTACAAGAAATTCAGGAGGATGGGAGTCAAAATTAAAGTGGTCACTAAATAAAAATGTCTTAACAAATTAGACTTATTTGTCTATAATAAAAAAAGAGAAATAATCTTAATTGAAATACAGATAACATGCCAAGACAAATTATAGACTTTAGAAATAAATGAAGTATGATATTAGCAAATGAGCTAGGCCTTATTTATAAGAGCAATGTCAAAATAATTCTCAATGTTATGATGGGAAAGTGACAAAGTAGCTCTGAAAACATATCTCCTGCCTTGAAATTGCTCTACACAGTGAGGCTCACAACCAGTTTCTGCATCTTTCAAAGACCTAGGAAACCATACACATCGCAAAAGTACAAGAAATCACAGTTGTACAATGGAAGAAACAGGATCTATGAAACAGTAGGAAAAACAGATATTCCAGACATAAATCAATTATTTGCACATGTATATAAAAGAGTTTTGGTTTTGTTGCTCCTCAGAAAGACAATTAAATACACTCAACAGTGAGATAAAAAAATAGTCTTTACTAATATTTACTAAGATGTCTGCATCTTTCATTCATTAATTTAACAGTATTTAATTCCAACTCTAAGAAAAAGAATTTCAAGTTTCCTTCATCCAATAGTTGCCTGTGACAGCTATACAAGCTAAATAATACTGGTATTTCATGTTGGTGATTCAATGCTCAGTGTTTTGCTGATGTGTTTCTCATAAATGTTGGAGAATATTCAGGAAACCCTATGCACTAGTCCCTTCAATTTAATACTCTTTCATTCCCAACATCTTAATATCTGAAAGTGTGGGAGAAGAAACTGTTGTGATATGTAAAATTATTTTCCAGACTCTCCAATAATTGTAAATGTTTCCTCTTGCCTGAACAATGGAATATTTGAAAGTCTTGCTCTGCAAGCTTCACTGTGCAATGCTAACACATATCACAGGACACCTATTATCACTGTCTTCCTCAAACACTATTTTTTGGTTACTGTTCTATTGCTGTAAAGAGACACCATGACCAAAGCAACTCTAATAAAAGAAACCATTTATCTGGGAGTTTACTAACATGGCAGGAAGTAGACAGGCACAGGCCCAAAGAAGTAGCTGAGATATTTACATTCTTACCCACAGTACAGCAGGTATACAGAGATACTGGGCCAGGTGTGGGTTTTGGAAACCCACTCAAGCCCACTGCCAGCAACACACCCCTTTCGACAAAGCAGCATCTTCTAACCCTTCCCAAACAATTCAACTAACTAGTGACTAATCATTCAAATATATGAGTATATGGGTTTTCATTTAACCACCATACCCTAATAACAAACTCATCCTGAAACTTCCATGAAACTAAAAGCAATTACACAATTTAAAGGTACTTTAAGTAAAGAATTAATGGTTTAAATAACAGCCCAATATAAGAGGAGACTTTCAAGGATGGGCTAAAACACTTTAGCAAGTGGTTGCCTTTGTTTGCCCATCCCCACCAAAACCCATACTGAAATTTAGCAGCCATTGTAATGGAATAAAGAGGAAGCTTTAAGAGGTCCACTAATCTGTGCCTGTAATGGGAGAGGAAGCTTCAAAGATTTTTTTCAAATGCCTTCATCATTCCTCCACCTTGTCTTGATGAGTAATATCTGAATTCCTTCTATCCACATCAATCCACCTGTCAACTCCCCAATTCCTCTTTCTCTACCATTCTCCTGAAAGAGAATGCTTCAACTCTCTAAAGTACCCTTTCTCTCTCTAAGGCATTTGTTTCTCTCTTTTAACATTGTGTGCAAATAAAAGTTAGCTCTTTTAGATGTTATGAGAACTCCACATTCATAAATGAGCTGATGCCACTATTGTCTCCTTGCTTTCTCCTGAACTACTCCCCTTTTTTCTTTCCATGTGCTATCTTCTAAGTTGTGATATTTCAGTAAGACTTTCTCAAGATGATGGCAACTTAATGAGACTTCTCAGCTTCTAAAAATATCACTCAATAAATTTCTGGCTACCATAAATTCTCTAACTGCAAACATTCATGTTCTAAGACAGAGAAGTGGTATCAGAGTAGAGCTGCACAAAATACCTGAAAAGGCGTAAATGGCTTTAGAACATGGTAATACAGAGAGGTTAGAAAAGGGTGGACGTCTGTGAGCAATGCAATAATTGCAATGTTGGTAATGTCAGAGAAAGAAAAGTACTATAGATACACAGATGATATTCTAAAATAGACAATATCTTGATCACAAAACAAGTGTTTACAAAGTTTTTAAAAAGATGGAAATCACTCCTTATATACCAGCTGATCACAATGCAACAAAACTTAAAATTGACAGCAAAGAAATCTCTAGGAAATATACAAACTTACAGAGACTAAACAGCTCATTACTGAATAACTAGTGGGTCAAAGAGGAAATCAAAAAAGACAGAAAATTTTCCTGGAACTAAGTGGAAGCAAGAAAACAACATAGCAAAACCTCTGAAACATACTGAAAGCAACCCGACAAGGGAAATGTATAGTCCTAAGTACATATCATAGTAAAAGAGAGAGAGACAGAGAGGGAGAGACAGAGGGAGAGAGAGACAGAGGGAGATGGAGAGAGTATAATTCAGTGATTCAATCATGTAACTCAAAAATTTGGAAAAGTAGGAGCATCCCCAGTTGAAAAGGTTCAATCCAATCCCAGATGACAGCAATAAATAATAAAAATCAATAAAATAGAAATAAACAGTACAAAAATGAATAAATCAATACTTTGAGAAGATAAAAAATATTATCAAACCCCTGGCCCAACTAACCAAAAAAAGAAAAGAAAGAAAAAAACCCAAATCAAAATAATCAGAAATGAACAGGGAACCAATACAACAGACACTAGAGAAATTCAGAATTTATAAAAGAATACTTTTAAAATCTATACTCCATTAAGCTGCCAAACCTAAAAGAATTTCATAAATTCCTCAATTCAGCCAATCCATCAAAATTAACTTAGAACTCAACAACCCAAACAGAACCATAACAAATGAGGAAATCAAAATGGTAATAAAAATCCTTCCAGCCAGAAAAATTCCTAGGGACAGATGGGTTCACTCTAGCAGACTTTTAAAGATGATCAATAACCAATTCTTCTTAAACAAACAGAAAGAACAAAAGAAAGGAAGGAGAAGCAGCATTCTCGAATTTCTTCTATGAAGGCAGTATCACCCCAATACTCAAACCAAGTCACACACACAAAGAGAGAGAGAGAGAGAGAGAGAGAGAGAGAGACAGAGAGAGACAGAGAGAGACAGAGAGAGACAGAGAGAGAGACAGAGACAGAAAGAGAGACAGAGAGAGACAGAGAGACAGAGACAGAGAGAGAGACAGAGAGACAGAGAGGGGGAAGACAGAAGTCAGAATGTGGTTCAATATCCTCGATGAACATATTACTCAAAAATGCTCAATAAAATACTTGTAAACAGAATACAGGCATACATCAAAAAGATTATCAACCACAAACAATTTGGTTTTACTCCTGAAATATTGGGATAGTACAACATTATACAAATCATCAAAAGTAATATACTATAGTAAGTGGACTTAAATTTAAAAATCAAATGGCTATCTCAATAGACTAAGAAAAAAATCCTTTGAAAAAAATCCCCAACATAAATGTCAGAATAGAGAGAACATATCCAAGGCAATAAAAGCTATGTATGTGAAATCCATAGCCAACACCACCCTAAATGGGGAAAAGCTTGACACAGTCCTGCTTAAGTCTGAATGAGCCAAGGATGCCCACTATTCAGTCCTTTCTATGTTCTGATTAAAGTACTAGGTCAATAAATAAAGCAAGATAAGGAAATTAGGAAATGAAAGGGATACAAATGGAGAAATAAGAAGTCAAACTATCCCTATTTTCAGATAAAATGATTCAAATCACTGGAGAGATTCTAGAAACAATATATAAATCTGGCAATGTGGCAGGACACAGAATTAACTTTTACAAATTAATAGCTTATCTATATATCAACAACAAACATACAAAATGATCATGGAACACTCCCATTTACAATAGTTTTAAAAAGCAAATAAACTTAACCAAGGATGCAAAAGGCATCTTCAATGACAAACCTCTAACGAAATAATTTGGAAATTTAGCCTGTGATTTTCTTCAAGGAAACAACTTGAGTTTTCAGACATACATTGTTGAATTTGTAACTCAATTTTGAGACTAGTTTTACTTCATATTTTCCACTGATCCACGAAGATGTGCTGAATTTCTCATTTAGGATCTCTTAAAATTATTTTATCAGTACTTACCGTTTGTAAATTATACATTTCATAGTTCTTTAATTAACAGTAGTCCCAAATATTTTATTCTTTTAAGCACTTCATTTTTTTCAACTGGTTACTTGATTTTTATCCCTTTACCTTATGTTAATTTAATGTATAAAATGAAACTACTCGCCTATATGCCCTTACTTATTTTCTCAAATAACACCCATAACCACATTCCTTTAGTCTTCTCTGTCATTCTTTACCTGTGTTTCTTTCATAAGTTAATTCTTCAAAGCAAACATTCCTGATTAACATTAGCCTTGTACCCTACAGTGACTTGTACAGCCCTCAGCATTCTAACACAGCCGTGGTCATGGCACAACTGGCCATTCGTCCTGTCAGTGCTTAGGGTATTGAACATCTTATTTCTCATATTACATTTTAAGCTCCTTTTAGAAGGATCAGTGCTTTGTACTTTACTATTTTTTTAAAAATCTCAGAGTTCTCTCTCCTATGCAAAACAAAAACAAACAAAACAACAACAAATCAAAACAAAATCTCAGTACTTATTTTCCATTTGATTTTCCCTTTGGGCTGAGAAGAATGTATTCTTGTCTCGAATTTGTGCTTCACCCCTAGAACATTGCATACTGGGTGACTTTTCCATCTATAAAATTAAGGGAACAATGTTTAATCTGATGAACTGTAATGATTGTTAGAAATAAGCAAGTATTGTTAGAAATAAACGTATAAAGGCTAAGGAAGAAATTTGGTACGTGACATGTATATACACTACCAATAACATAATAAGAATAGCTTTGTTGCCCCCAGAAAACAGGTTATTAAATGAAAATCCCAGTGCCAAAGGTGAGCTATTTGCCTCTGAGTTAGCCAGAGAATTTTCTGTTTCTACCCAAACAATAATGATTTTTCCATCAAAAGTATGTAGTATAACCTTAAGGTATTAAATGGATGTTAATTGTATTTAATGGGTATTTTAAAACCCTAAGTATTTGTGGACATGGAGAAATCAAGATAAAACAGTACTGGAATCATCTTTCCTGAGAGCTAGTTGGCAGCATGTTTGTAGGCATGGGGCAGACTGCTATTGTCAGCAATGGACTTATTCACCCTTTGTGAACAAATACTAGTGGCCAGGCACAATGCGCCCACTGGTAATAGTGGCAAGTCTGTTATGGTGAAAAACAACTGTTCCCTGATTTGGTTTAGTGCCAGCTCTATAGGAGGGAATTGACTTTTTGTACTGTAACACACAATCAATTAGCCCATTACTGGAGAGGTTATAGGCCCTAGTGGAATAGCTAGTGTTATTGGTTTGCAAAGTGGACTTCATGTGTTCATCAAACTGCCTTCTAAACAACTATGCTTATGCCCGTATATTAGTGCTGTTGTCCATTTTGGTCCAAGAAGATTCTTTTTGCAGTGGGCAACAGTGACTGCAGATGCTCATAACTGGTCAAAGTACTAACAATAAGTGACCCACGGTTGCTCAGCGAGGAAGAGGACATCTACAGCACCTCATTCAATGCTCATAAACATCTTGGAAGAAAAGGAGGAAATAACGTAAGACAGAGCTAGAGGAATGTTGGTGAAGTTGTATGGGATGCTGCCTTTTGGGATGACATAGCTGTCCCATCCTCAAGATCACAGCAGCTCAGATTGCCTGGATAAGACCTGTGTAACAGTGAGCCTGTCAATTCCTTGTCACAAAGTGAGGAGGGTCTAATGGGGCACTACCATTCTCTCAGGATTTACATTCAGTTAATGACTGATGGGGTGGGAAAAATATTCTTTTATATGATGTAGCCACTTGTAAGGTACATAAGTTCCTATAAGTACCTCTCCACTACTACTTAATGAAACACATTAGATACACACACACACACACACACACACACACACACACACACACAAAGACATTAAATAGAAGGATGGATATTTGGAAAGAAGGGTGGGAATAAAGAATAAAGACATTGAAAGGGAATAAAAGATGGTAAAGTGGTTAATATTCAAATACATTATGCACTCATATGAAAATGACATAATAAACCCTATTAATATGTAATCTTAATATATTAAACAAAATAAACATTTAAAAATTAGTTTAGAAGATGTTTGTTCTAAGTAGAATATATTGAGAAGAAGGGCAGAGAGAGTGAGTCCCTGGAGCAATCAGGCTGGTCAGACTAGCTGAAAGTGCCAGCTTAGTACAGGACCTATTTTAATATCACATCTAAGATAAAAAAATAAATCTCCTTGGAAGCCTCCATAATGCATTTCAGAGATAATACACAACACCAGGTAAAGAAGTGTGACATGCATTTGAGTTTTCTAATCTTCCTGGTTAGGCTTTAAAACCTCTACATCTTAGATCAAAACCAGACAAATAATAACACAAGACACAATGTACAACTATCTATGCATACCTTCAGAGTATATTCTAAAGGCTATGCATGCTATGTGTGTGAAAATGTGTGGTCCTGTGCCCTAGATGCACTATTTTCCTGAATCCTGATGCCCTTACTTCCTTACTAAAGTAAAATGTCAACGTCACTCATTCAGACCTGGAGCTGAAGCTTTCATATATGTTCAGTGTTTCCTTACATGAACATTGCTGTGAATAAGCACATGCTTCTGCTCTTATAATTCATACACAAGCTTAATGCCATTTCCACTATATCTAAGCACTTATTACACCATACTACATAAGGTTTGCATTTGGAATCATAACAAAATTAACACTAATTTCTTTTCTTTCTTACCAGTTTCACAGGAAGATTTCTTCTTACTGCCCATTTAGTGACCTCAACATGCATTTTCTTGCCTGATTAAATTAGGAACTTTCACCCTTTTACACTGAAAAAAAAAAAAGCACTTTACATTCCCCTCTGACAGATCCAAATTGGCAGCGTCTCTGCTCTTTGCACTTTGGGACTATTATGAAGCAAACTATGGATTATCTGGACACAAGTACTGGTAACAAGACAGTTGACTGAAAATCGAGGCAACTAATAAATGACTAATTAGTTGGTCAAACATAAAACATGGAAATGCTACAAAGGGGTGATTCATGTCCTCTACAGCGCAGAAGTTGAGCTTTCATCACACCACTCAGAATGGTATGTAAAAAACCAATGAGTTTTTTAGTTCTGAAAATTTCCATTTAATATTTGTATACCATGGCTGACTATAGGTAATAGAAATCTCTCAGAAAGTAAAATCACAAATAATGATATCAAATACAACAACATTAGAAAAGCCCTTCTCCAAACCACTGCTTCAGTTTGCGATGAAAAATGAAACCCTGAAGATACATTTATTGCTATTGGTTTCATATTGGTATTAGTTAGCCAGAATGTACTAATGCAAAACATCTTTTATTACCAGTAATTTTTCTTCTCAGTAAACTACTAAGATAAAGAATTATAAAATTTGCTTTAAGCTTTTTTAGTTATAACAACCAAGTCTAACAAGAAAAGAATGGCAAGATTATATAAATAGTAATATTCTATCTTCCTGAGCTGCATCATATTGAGATAGCAGTAACGATCTTCTAAGGGAGAAGTATTTCTTTTACAGAATCACACCAGGCTAAGCATCAAGTTATCAGATGAGTGGGGCAAATTTATGAACTACACATTCTTGGCCTTCTCTCCTGACAGCAACATTTTTTGAGTCATCCTCCATGGGTGATAGCCTAAATTCTACTCTTCCCAGAGGTTTAAACACAAGCACACACCCAGTCACATCTGAAAGGCTATTTAACATGTTCTAAGGAAATAACATGTATCATGGGAGGCTAGCCAGGAAGCAGAAACCAAAGTAGAAATTCAATGCAACAAATTGATTCTGTGGATAACAATGGAACAGAGACAAGACTGGGTATTGGGAGCTACAAAAGATTCACAGCAGGAGCTGCCTACCCATGCAGTATCACCAGCACTAGAGGAAGTTGGACCCATAACTAGGTTGCCTGCCAACATTCAGACTCACTATGTGCCAGAAAGCCAAGTAGTACTACAGTAGTCTGTGCCTCTGGACCACTATCTGAACAGTGAGTAAAGTTGGCTGAACAAACACCACACCTGCCGAGAACAGGGCTGCTTAGCCCAAACCACAGGAGAAGTAGTAAAGGAAAAAGATTCAAGGCAACTGGTTCCAGGATAGCCACATCATGTAACTGCCTGTGAGAGAGGGCAAGGGGTGGGAGATTGTGAGTGGTAGATGCTCAACAAGAAAAAGAGGAGTGAATCTGGTTATTAACATTTTGGTAGAGGACATAAACTAAACCCTTGAGTTTATTGTTTTATTGAACAAATCAAAAGTTTTTAGGACTGAGTAAGCTATTGGTTTGTGTTACTCTTTACATGTATCAGTATTAATATATTCTTCATTTTAAGTGGACATCTAGGGGAAGTCACAATGTTACTGTCTTACCACAAACCTTTGATATCCCAATGTGTTGGTAGTATTATGTAAACTTGACACACACTAAAGTCATACGTCCATAAGATGGAGCTCTAGGGCATTTTCTTAATCAGTGATTGAGGGGGAGGGTGCATCCCATTGTGTATGGTGCTATCCTGGACTGGTGGCCTAGGGTTCTATAAGAAACCAGTCTGAGCAAGCTAGGGTTATCAAGCCAGTAAACAGCACCGTTCATGGCCTCTGCATCCAGTTCTGCCTTCAGGTTTCTGCCCTGTTTAAGTTCCTATGCTAACCTCCTTCAGTGATGGACTACAATGGGAATGGATGACAAATAAATTATAAAGAAAGAATGTGAGTGGTTTCAGCACCAGATAAATGAAAGAAATAAAATAAAGGAAAGACATGAATACTTGGTTGGGGGACGAGAACGTTTACTGTAGATCAAGGGTAGACCACAGCCAGAGACAGGGGCATCTGGGAGAATCTGGAGACTTCCAAGTGTTCATGACCATGAGCTAGGATGCCATGTGAGGAGAGGCGGGATGGAAGAGGGGAGAGTGGGTACCTAACAAGAGGGGTAGCCTGGGTGAACAGATGGCCAAAAGAGTAAAGGGTATACCAAAGCAGCCAGGCAACCAAAATGGCTGGACTATATAGGAAAGGACAGCTGGGAGTACATAGCAACGACAGCCCAGCTCCTGGGCTGAAGAAGTTTAGGGTAGGGGACTAGATTTGTCAGCCAGGAGGACACTGTTTCAAGTGGGGACTGGGGGATATTGGGAAAACCTGGCAAATAGGCATGTTTTGATATATTAGGCACTTCAGCCACTAGTCCCTAGTTTAAGAAGTAACAACTTCTTGGAATTGTAAGCCAAATAAACCAAAAATTCTCTCCAACATGTTTTTTGATCATAGTTGTTTCTTCATAACAATAGTAACCCTAACTAACTAGTACACAAGGTGTGATATCATGATGTTCTAGTTATACGTACACACATGCACATGCACGTGAATGCACATAAACACACCAAGGGTAACTTAATAAAACAAAACAAAAAAATCAAAAACCTAGTGATTATAGGAAATCAGCTATGAAACTTGCGGGGAAAGAAAGTTGGCAGCCTTCAGTTCTATGAGATGTAGAATGCAGAACTATATAGCTGACTGGAAGGCACACTACAATCAGGCCAGGGTTTCTTCTCAAGCTGTTTTTTCAAGAGACTATACCTTAGCCACTAATGAATGTGTGGAAACAAAGAGAAACAGACTGACCAGAAGAAAGGTGAATGAGAGAGTCTCTAGACCACAGACAGGAACAGGAAAGGGATCTTGTAGTCCCCGAGGAAAGCTGGCTATTCCTTACACCGGGGGCAAACTGCTCAGTGTATAGTTGTGCAGAACTGTAAAGATACAGTATTAAAATCCATCTGATCTTGATAAGAGATTTTATTTTTTGGTGGTTAAAAAAAAGAGAGCATTTGGTTCTCCCCTTTAAGAAGGAATGAAATGTCCACCTTTTGGTCTTCCTTCTTGAGTTTCTTGTGGTTTGTGGGTTGTTCTTCCTGTACTCCAAACTTCTGGGCTAATAACCACTTATCAGAGAGTGCATACCATGTGTGCTCTTTTGTGATTGGGTTACCTCACTCAGTATAATATTCTCCAGATCCATCCATTTCCCTAAGAATTTCATAAATTTATTGTTTTTAATAGCTGAGTAGTACTTCATTGTGTAGATGTACCACAATTTCTGTATCCACTCCTCTGCTGAGGGACATCTGGGTTGTTTCCAGGTTCTGGCTATTATAAATAAGGCTGCTATGAACATGGTGGAGCATGTGTCCTTATTACATGTTGGAGCATCTTTTGGGTTACAGAGATTAACTATGGAGCAGAGACTGAAGGAAGGACAAGCCACCCTAAATATAGCTATCTCCTGAGA
>NW_022196912.1:65709793-65734119 GCF_008632895.1 Mastomys coucha
TGAGTACACAGTCCCCAATGAAGGAGTTAGAGAAAGGACCTATGGAGCTGAGGGGTTTGCAGCCCCTTGGGACAAACAACAATATGAACTGACTAGCACGCTCAGAGCTTCCAGGGTCTCAACCACCAACCAAGGACTGCACATGGTGGGTCTGATTGTTCTGGCAGCACGTGTATAATAGAGGATTGCAAATTCGATCATCAATAGGAGGAGAGGACCTTGGCCCTGTGAGGGTTCTGTGCCCCGGTGTGGGGGAATGCCAGGGCCGGGAAGTGAAAGAGGGTGGGGTGGCAGGCATGGGGAGGGGGGAAGCAACAGGGGTTTGTTCTTGTTGTTTTTGTTTGTTTGTTTGTTTGTTTGTTGGAGGGGAAACTGGGAAAGGAGAAATTTACATGTAAATAAAGAAAATACTAATAAAATACTAATAAATACTAATAAAATACTAATAAATAAAAAGAGAGAGAGAGAGAGAGAGAGAGAGAGAGACTGGTGACATTGCATCTGGGTTAACTTCCTAAATAACAAATTGGTAGAAAGCCTGCAATAATGTAAATGATGTTTCACTAACATTACAATGACAGTTGAGAGGTTTTCCTACCTAACTAGTTACTGAAAAATCAATTTTCAGTGGTCATATGAGGATGTGTGATGGAGACAAAACAGCAATGTAAAGTGCTGGGCACACAGAGTTCCCACATGCTCACGAATAAATATTTTATTTAAAAAAAAAATCAGGAAGGAGTAGTAACAAAACCCCTCCCTCTTTTAGGAACACAAAGAAAGGAACTGACTTACATATTAAATGACCATAAAAACATTTTTAGTATAGCACTTACTAGCTAGAAAATGAAACAGGATAGTTTTTTGTATGCACATCTTTTTGTTTTCTTTCTCCAGTTAAAACTTCAAAATCCAAGGAAGCACCTTGCAAGAAAGTGACAATGTAGTAACTTCTCTATCATTTTAAAAGAAAAAAAAAACCAAAATGCCATAATGAGGTTTTGTTATTGTTTTGCCTTCAGATATATATTGATAAATTGACTTTGGAATGAGTCTAACATAAATAGAAACTAATAAAAACTCACTGGTAGTAACTTCAAGTCAAATTATACATTCGTACTAAGGGAGTGAGGAAAGACAGGAAAACTGGCAAGACAGCTTCATAAATGGAAGGCAAGAATGCACTCCCGTTGATATATGCAAAGAAAATTGTGTTGTACGTTGAAATACGTGAACTATCAGCCTCCTCATACCCCAGAGATAAGTGCTGCTTCAAGATGAAGAGACAAGAGACATGACCCCATGGTTACTAACAGCGACACATCGGAACAGAGGAAGCAAAATCATCAAACCTTTGTGAGAAGAGCATAGGCACAGAATTTCTTGGCCATGGTTGTGTTACTGAACAAGGCATGCTTCTGAGATAGACCAACAAGAACTAGAACGAAAGAGAGTATAACTGTTTGTGCTCTACAGTGAATGTTGATTTGATTGCCTTCTATTTCGTTATTTCAAGAAGAAGAAGAGGAAGAAGAAGAAGAAGAAGAAAAGAAGAAGAAGAAGAAGAAGAAGAAGAAGAAGAAGAAGAAGAAGAAGAAGAAGAAGAAGAAGAAGAAGAAGAAGAAGAAGAAGAAGAAAAAGAAGGGGTGTGCCTAGAGTGACTGGGAGGACTGTGCTTCCAGACCTGGAGTTCAAAAAGCTAACAGCAGTGGAAATTTTGTATAAAAAGCTGATGTTCCTCATATGTTAAGAGAAAGTCCCTAAGGAAAGGTGCCAAGAAACTAGACCCCAAACCATCTGGAAGCCAGGAAGAGAAGAAAGGAAACCAACATGAGCAGTACACACATGAGAGGATAGTAAGCACACATAGTTGAGCAAGAGGCTATTAGCATAAACATGAACCATCTTTTAAAGCCTTTTCAGTTAGAAAATAAAAAGTTAACCAGACTGTGTCAAAACATACTGTGTAGTTCATGTGGCTGCACAGTCACCTGCTAGGCTACCTAGCAATACTATTTGGCAATACTCAAAAGAGATGGTGTCAGTAGTAAGTGCTCTAAAGTAGTCTCCTGAGAGCCAAGTAGTGAGAACCCGTGCTTTAAACTAACAACTGCTTATGATGGCAAGCTAACAAAGAAATCACCTCACCATCCATACTGACAGAGGAAAAGCTGGTCAGTCCAGAAATGTGATTGGTTGAGGGACCTGAGACCCAAGACTTGAGTCTGAGCAACAGTGAATGCCTTAAAGTTCACACAACGCCAAGTCTTCTCACTTGCATTCTATTGCCATGACAAAACACTGACCAAATATATATATATGATTTTTTGAGACAGGGTTTCTCTGTGTAGCCCTGGCTGTCCTGGAACTCACTCTATAGACCAGACGGGCCTCAAACTCAGAAATCCACCTGCCTCTGCCTCCCAAGTGCTGGGATTAAAGGTGTGTGCCACCACTGCCCGGCTTCAGTTGTATATTTCAAGTCACACTCCGTCATCAAGAATAGCCGAGGCAGAAGCTGAAGGCAGGGGCTGAAGCAGAGGCCATACAGGAGTGCTCATTATTGGCTTGATTTACATGGCCTTTTCAGACTGCTTTCTTTCTTTGTTTTTTCTTTTTTCTTTTCTTTTTTCTTTTTTCTTTTTTCTTTTTTTTTTGAGGAGAAAAGGGTTTATTTCATATTTCATCTTACAGTTTATAGTCCATCATCCAGGAATGTTAGGGCAGGAACTCAGGCAGGAACCTGGAGGAGATAAGGCAAGGTCATAAAGAGGTGCTGCCTCCCATGGCTTGCTCAGCCTTTTTGTTTTTTTTTATTGAATATTTCATTTATTTACGTTTCAAACGTTATCCCCTTTCACGATTCCCATCCCCAGAAACCCCTATCCCAATCCCCTTCTCCTGTTTCTATGAGGGTGTACCCCCACCCACCCACCCCCATCTCCGTGCCCTCACATTTTCCCTACACTGGGGCATCAAGCCCTCATGGGACCAATGGCCGCTTCTCCTATTGATGCCTGACAAGGCCATTCTCTGCTACATGTTCGGCTGGAGCCACGGGTCCCTCTCTGTGTAGTCTTTTGTTGGTAGTTTAGACCCTGGGAGCTCTGGTTGGTTGATATTTTTGTTCTTCCTATGGAGTTGCAAACCCCTTTAGCTCCTTCAGTCCTTTCTCTAACTCCTCCATTGGGGACCCAGTGCTCAGGCCAATGGTTGGCTGTGAGCATCCACCTCTGTATTTGTAAGGCTCTGGCAAAGCCTCTCAGGAGACAGCTATATCACGTGCGTGTCAGCATGTGCTTCTTGGCATCCACAGTAGTGTCTGCATTTAGTGACTGTATATGGGATGGATGCCCAGGTGGGGCAGTCTCTGGACAGCCTTTCCTTCAGTCTCTGCCCCACACTTTGTCTCTGAACCCTATGTCCAGGGTTTGAGTGCCCACATCCATCATTAATCAGGAAAACATCCCACAGGATCACTTACAGGCCAATCCAATGGGGTTATTTTCTCAGTTGAGATTCCTTCTTCCCAGATGACCGTAGTTGATGATGGGTTCACAAACAACAAACCAGCACAACAGGTCACCTAAGCCAGGTCGAATGATTCATTTCTAAGGAGCTCTGTGTGAGTCTGGCTCTCTTTTTGGAAAGCTAAACTCCAGAATATCATTCTCATGCAAGATGGAGTGAGGATAACGCACAATAGTAGTCTTTACAACATTAACTCGTGTTTTAAATTTTTATGTCTTTTTGTAAAGATTTATTTATTATATGTAACTACACTGTAGCTGTCTTCAGACACTCCAGAAGAGGGTGTCATACCTCATTACGGATGGTTGTGAGCCACCATGTGATTGCTGGGATTTGAACTCAGGACCTTTGGAAGAGCAGCCAGTGCTCTTACCCACTGAGCCATATCTCCAGCCCTGTGTTTTAAATATTACAGTTGTTTGGAGTCTGCTCACTATTCTCTTACAACACTCTGAAAAGATTTCAAGACTCCAGTGAAAAATAGCTGTGATGCTTCTGGTCTCCCAGTGATCATGACCCCAAAGATGCAGAGTCCCCATGGGCTTAAAGAAATAGAATCTGTTCCATGCCCAGTAATAGTCAGTGGTGACAGACAACCAGATAGATGTCCATAGGGTCTTCCAGATGCCCTACAATTAATTTATAATATAAACTTTCCTGTGGTCCTTTATTAGGGGAACTTCAAAAACGATAAATTAGCCATCAGCCTATTAGAAACTGAGTTGACTTAAAGACAGTAAATAGTCTAATTCTTCCAAATAATAACATACAAAATTCATTTTTATTCCAACTTTATCTGATATTCTCTTTGAACATATCTGTCATATTCTGGAAGACTGATTCGAATTACAATTCTGTGACTTGATATGCTTCGTGACTGCCATGATTTTCCACAGCAAACCTCACCATGTTGCAATTACAAAAGTGCCTAACTTATGCTCTTAATTGCTTTTGTTCCTTAGTTTCTGTGTGTATAAAATAACAATCATTAGTAATCAGTGGGTTAATGAGATGGTGCTTATGAAGCATATAGCACTGTGCTTCCAATTAGTACATCCAGGGTCATGTTCATGACATAGAAAGCCGAGGAAATAGAAAGGAGGAAAGCTCCTTCTTAGTGCTATATTTTTATTTTTTGGATAATTTCCTACGTAGGGGCTTTGTTGTCACTACAACAAGAGTGTTATTTAAAAGCATTTTCATGCATCTTTTCAATGATCCAGAAAGATGTATATTGTTAATTTTCATACACCATTCATCAAATATTTGGAGAGTAATACCAACACATATAAAGAATTCCTTCAAGGCTTCACTCCTAGATAAAGAGATTCAACTCATAGTTGCTGAAATAGAAACAGGTCATTCTTCCAAAATGATCATACTTAACCATATATACATATAAGCAACATTAAGTAGATTCAGCACGTTCTATCCATATAAACACTTCTGTAATGTATGTGTATATATGTATATAATCAAAGAAGAAGTCAATAATCTGAGAGGGAGTAGGGGTACAAGAGATATTGGAGGGATAGAGGGAAGGTTGAAGAAACTGTAAATAATAGTACTCGTGTAAAATTCTAAAAATAAGTAAAATTTTAAATAAAACACAAAAAACAAAATCTAGGGCAAAAGTGAGAATTTCTCCACTCATTGTAAGCATTTTTGCTATTGTTTCTAATGCATGCAAATAAACATCTCTTTTACTAAGAACCTGATTGCCTCAGATTTGAAAAAAAAAAAAGTCCCATTTTATTGCTTTAGAATAAAATTGATAGACGTGTGAAATTGCTAGGCAGCTCACAGTTCTGAGACTTGTGCTTCTGTCCAAGGCTGCCTTAAACTCTCAGCAAGAGGCAGAGCCCTGCTTTCTGTTACAACCATTCTGTGCTTTTCAGGAAGGCTGTATTTCCTTCCCTTGTGCCATAGATAGGAGCAGCCCAAAGTAGCTTCCATAGCTCATATCCCACAGGAATGTCCATCTGCAGTTTCCTTGATGTTCAGGAGAGAAAACTGGTGGACTTAAAGCACATTTGTTGAATCTAGAGAATTAGGAAAATCTCTAAGACAGGCTAGTTCTAGATGGGAATAACACAGCTGGTAACATTTTCATTTAATTTCATTTAAAATCCATTTTGATTTAACTTCATTTAGCTATTCGTGTGTGTGTGTGTGTGTGTGTGTGTGTGTGTGTGTATGTATGTACCACAAGTTTTTATATGATTTTATCAATTAAAAATGGCCTTGCCATTGTTCCTTCTCCTGGAAACATCCAAAATTCATCCTTTTGGGAGGGACTAGATAGACTTTCTCTTCCTTACTTTGGCTTCAAGAAACCTTGGCAGTCCAGCAAGGTTTGTTCCCCTAGGGTCCTAGAGTCTCAACATCACAGATTAAAGCTGTCACTCCTGATCCTAGTCACTCCTGACTCACAGATTGGTCCTTGATCCTAATTTACTTCTCTGCTTCATGTGTTTTTTTTTTAAGTGACTCCTTTTAGGAAAAGTTTTTAGATTAATAGACATTTAAAACTTTTTCTCAATTTCTTGCACTGAAATATGCTACACATGATCAGTAGCTTTCCAGCAAACAGGTATTTGCTATATTGTTAGCCATTAAAATTGCCAATAACATACAGGTCATGTGAATGACAATGCATGGTAAAGTCAATTATCTTACTCTCTACTAAGCAAAGATATACTTACCCACTTTTAATTGATAAAATTGATAAAACTTGTGGTATACACACACAAACACATAACTAACTGAAGTTAAATCAAAATGGAAGAATTTGCATATGACATTTTGTGAAGATAATTGAAAATTAAGTAATTATAAGTATATTATATAGTAACTCTAGAAATGATAATGTAAAGTAGATAGCATGAACTCGTTTTTCTATAACACTGAAACTTTTCTTTTGATCTACATCTCTCCAGCTAGCTCCTTTCACTCCAGCCTTCTTGGGTATAGTCATTTTACTCCCTGGCTTCTTTGTTCTCCGTTTTAAGTTGTTTTTGTTGTTGGTGGTGGAGGTGGTGGTGGTGATGGTGTGTGTGTGTGTGTGTGTGTGTGTGTGTGTGTGTGTGTGTCTGTGTGTGTGTGTGTGTGTATGTCTGTGTGTGTGTGTCTGTGGGTTTTATGGGACCCAGATGTATAGATCAGAGGACTCTGTAGAGTAACGTTTTCTCCAGTGACCTATATGTGGGTTGCAGGCTCTAAATTGGACTCTAAGGCTTATATTGGTGAGCAGCAAGGGTCCTCACTCACTGAGTCATCTTGCTAGTCCCATGGTCTTTGGTTACTAGAAGTCTTCTATTAGAGTGTTTTAGAGTCCACACATCAATGTAGTTTTGCAATGTTTGACTTTTGCGTCTGATTTTTCTTGACATAATGCCCTCTTGGTTTATTAATATTGACATAAATAAAAGATTTAACTTTTTAAAGGTGACCTAATATTCCATTGCATAAAGATGTACCTTTTTTTTAGATGTACCTTTTTTGATATCTCTTCATTCACTGATGGCCACTTAAGCTGACCCCCAAATTCTTACTGTTTGCAATAATATGTAAGGAACATAAGACTGTGCATATCTCTTTGATGCACTGAGAATAAATCCTTGGATGTATATATAGTAGTGAGATTTCTAGATCACATGGTAGGTCTGTCTTTGATTTGTGAGTAACCTCTTTGTTGCCTTGTCTAGAAGGTGCACTAAGTTACAGTCCAACCAATAATGTACAGGATGCCCTTTTCCCATCCCATATCTTCCCCAGCATAGCAAGGATAATTGCAACAACATGCAATGTGATAGCTCATATGGTTTTAATGTGCATTTCCTCCGTGCTTATTGATGTTATCTCCTATGTCTTTTTATGGGGAATGAAAAAGGCATGGAAGAAAATACATAGAGCTATTGTGTCATCTAACTAAAATTATAAGGAGTTCATATCTAGTAATTTGCTAGACAAGTGCACTAATATAGACCATTAAGTTACTTATGTAGAGCAGTCTCACAGACATGCATGTAGTTGATTCTTATGCTGGCTAATTTTATGTCAGTTTGACAAAGGCTCTGTGAGCCCTCTGAGGGGAGGGAACTTTTCTTAGGGAGTTCCCTAAGGGTATAGGCAATCCTGTAGAGTACTTTCTTAATTACTGATTGATGTGTGGGGGCTCATCCCATTGTGGGTCGGGAAAGCAGGCTGAGCAAGCTATGATGAGGAAGGCAGGAAGCAGCATCCCTCCATTGCTTTAGCATCAGCCCCTGTTTCCAGGTTCCTTCCCTGTTTGAGTTCCTGTCTTGGCTTCCTTCAGTGTGGAAATGCAAACCAAATGAACCCTTTCCCCTCAATTTGCTTTTTCTTCATGTTGTTTCATTGCAACAATAGAAATCCTAAAACAACTCCGGAAGGTCCACTTGCTTAGTTACTAAATGGTAAATGAATGGTACCTCCCTTTTCCATGGGCAGAATCATGGACAAACAGTACACAAATAGTAAAATTTAAAATATAGATGAAGAGCTGAGAGGTTCCTGTTTGTCCAGTCACTTGAGTAATGGTTATACGGCCATTGTGAATTAATAACCTCCTCTTATAATGAAGGACTTGAGAAATCACAAGGCTAGGGGAAAACTTACTTCTGTTATTTTGTTAAAGGAACACAGCCATAAAATGACTCCTAACAACATATTCATATAGGTCAGTGCCTCCTCAGTCAACCCCAATCAGAAAATCTTCTTCTTGTAAGTAGATGGAAATTAACACAGAAACCCATAACTGACAAGATGCAAAGAGTGAAAGACTTTAGGCCGCTCAGTCCTACCTGGATGTCTTTATCAAACTCCAGCCTTCAGGATTCAGAGAGCCACTTGGAAGAGGAAGTGGAAAGATCGTAAAAGCATGGATGGCTCAGGAAATGTGTCTTTGAGGCACAAAAAGACTGGTGCACATATGAACTTACAAAGACTGTGACAGCACAAAAAACACCTGACAGCTTCAGACCAGAAAAAAAAATTATAGCACTGAGAAGGGAAAGTGAAAAGCAAGTCCCACCCCTAACAGGAAGCTATCTGCAATTGACACTCACAAGGAAAAAGAATATCATCTTTCAGCAATGTGTCACTGTCTATGTCAACCACACTCCGGGACAGACTCAGTGCCTGGTAGAGGTTCACCCACACAAAACAGACCCCATGGTTTGTGTTTGGGGAGGGGAAGCCTTTTTGTTTCTTACTGTTTTTTGTTTTGTTTTTGTTTTCTCTTGCTGGGTGTTTTTGTTTGTTTATTTTGATTTTCAGTTCTGTTTTTGAGGAAGAGATAGAAATAACATGCAGTTCGATCTATGGGGAAGTGATGAAGATCTGAGAGAAGTTCGGGGAGGGGAAAAGCACCATCAAAACATGTTATATGAAAAATTAATTAAAAAAATAGTTCTGGGAAGAGGCCACCCTAATCTTCTCTGTTATTGTTTCAATCTAAGTATATGTGCTGCTGAAGCAAGCGAGTGAGCTCGGGGACAGGAGGTATCAAGAAGGATGGGAGAAAATACTGGGGGTAATGATTGGATTTGGAGGAGGGGGGCACTTCTGAGGCAAGGTAGGAATTTAATGCAGTGGAAAACTCCATGAAATGTATGAGAATAATCCTAGCAAAGATTCCTAGAAATGAGGGACATGGAGCTTGAACTAGCCATCCTCTATAACCAGGCAAGGCTTCAAGTGGAGGGATCAGGATACCAACCCACCTACACAACCTTAGATCTTCAGTTTGTCCTGTTTTCAGAGTGTTCAGGGCCCAGAGCATAGCATAATTTAATCGTCATCAGAGAGACGGGAGACACCATCCAGCAACTGATAAGAGCAAATGCAGAGTCCTACAGCCAAACATTAGGGGGAGCTCAGGAAGTCCTTTAGAAAAGGGGGAGGAAGGATTGGAGGAAGAAAGGGGTCAGAAGCACCATAGAATATAACCCACAGAATCAACTTACTGGAACAACTTACTTATGGGGGTTCACAGAGATCAGGCAGCCTGTATGGGTCTGGCCTAGGCCTTCTGCATATATGTTATGGCTGAGTAACTTGGAGAATTCCTAACAGTGGGAACAGGGGTTGTCCCTGACTATTTTATCCTGTTTCTCCTGCTGGGTTGCCTTGTCCAGCCTTGATGTGATGGCCTATGCCTTGTCTTGTTATGTTGTATTTGATTGAGGCCCCTGGGAGGCCTGCTCTTTTCTTCTAATGGGAGGTGGGTGGGGGTAGGGAAGTGGAACACGGGGGAAGGGGAGGTGGGAAGAGAGGAGGGTCATGAAACTGTAGTCAGGATGTAATATATTGGAGAAAAATGAAAAAAATAGTAAAATAAAAATAGTTCTGACAACACGTTATATTTAAATACAATTAGTTAACACTAGGTGGTATAATGGTAAACATTATTAAAAATCATATGATCTGATTTTTTTTAGACAATGCCAAAGTTTTATTTTTCTGTGAGTCAAGTAATTACTAGCTCTTAAAATACTTTATTACTTTATGCACTAAATTATAACTTATGCCATAGGAAGAACGAATGAGTAGAATAACATAGATCAAAGTCTGTCTGAAAAAGAGGAACTGAGAAGGTAATATTTTCTGAGCATAAGGAGCCAACACTTAAGTAAAGCTGGTATTTTGGAGCCAATCAAGGAAGCAGCCAGCGAGGGAGGTTCTTTGAATACCTCCCTTTTTTTCCTGGAGGTGTAAAAGGATGCCATGTGGCTCCTTCAATCGCTGGAGGAACTCCAGAGAAATATCTCACCAAGGTTTCATGACAGATAGGGGGCCAAATGCATCCTGGATGATGTTCTCGTGGTGTGCAAAGGAGGTGTTAAAGAGCCAAGGAAAAGTCATTGTCAGTTTTTTCTGAGCCAGATAAGGAAAAAAAAAAAAAAAAAAAAAAAAAAAAAAAAAAAAAAAAAAAAAAAAGAAAGGGAAAAGAAAAAGAAAAAAAAGGAAACACTATATAAAGAAGTCAAACCTTTTTAGCATTTTACAATATTCAACCTGCACTCATCGGACTTGTGGTTCCTGAGAGAGGTGAGCCTGTAAAACGCTAACCTCACCAGGCCTGTGAAACACAATAACAGTGGGAAATAGAATGGAGAGAAAAAGGGTCAGAAAAAATTCATGGGTTCAACTCAGAGAGCAAAGCCATCTGGCATAGATGGAGCTCCTGATGCCACAATGGTTCATTAAGGTACACAAGGAGGTTGAGTAGGAGCTTAAATATGTGTAAGATATGTAATGTTGTTTAGGAATTCCCCACTGAGAAAGTGGTGGGCACAGTAAAGCTTTTTGGCATTGACCACCGAAATCATTCTTCTCCTGTGTTCCTTAGACAGCTGTTTAAAACGAGTATGGAGCAAAAGGAGAAAAATCCTTTGGAAAGAACAAGAGCCTCCAAACAGCTCTACTCCTAGAGTGTTATGATGCTAAACTACAAGGCACATTATCAAGAGATGAAAGTTCAAAGAGGCCTCAGCTTCATGTTGGATAAACAGGAACATATGCCCAGCCTCAAAAATATTTTAAATGTGTTGTGAAACTTCACTCAGTTATGAGAGAAATGTTAGAGTTCAAGTGTGAAAAATTCAATTGCATTTTTGAAGAAAAGCAGGTTCCAGGAAAGACCACAAATTTCCTAAGCATGTCAGCGACACTCGCCCTGGCAGCAGACGGAAATGAAAATGTTACTACGGCTTTACAAAGGCTCTCTGCACAATGGATCAAATGAGCCCACATAATATCTTAATGTCACTGCAGGAATGTATTCCTGGGAAGGAACAAAGTAAGTCCATGTGAAGCATTTGAGGATGTTGGAAGTACTCCATAATTACCCAGTGTGGAAAGTTTACACAGTCATCCCGCATACAAACTGAACATGGCCCCATTAAAGACAACACCTACACAACTCACTGAATATGGAAAAGGTGAGCTGTTGCCTACACAGAGCCTTCACCCCTACATTCTAGATTCTTTGGTACAGGAGATTACTCTGCATGCTACCCAAGAAGAAATATGAACACCAACCCAGCTATAAATGTTTGGTGTCCTGCCTGCAAGATAGGATATGGCAATGGTGGCACAAAGCTAGTGGGAGAATGTTAATACTGACGTTCACAGGAGAAAAAAACGATTCCACACTTTTGAGCCAAATTTGAAGTAAGATTTAATTAAATACTGACTGGGGTGGATAGTGGTCAGGACCACTCTCTGGAATTTCCAGCCAGTGGCACTGAGATACATGTCATAGGGGCTTTCAAGGACAAAGCCATAAAGCCACCATATTTTCCCATTTGTCTTTGTTATTTTTTTCAAGAACTCCCAGCATTCCTAGAAGTTACCCAATCTTTGGGCAGATGAAGCTCATAACTACAACTCCCAGCATTCCAGGAAGTTACCTCCTCTTTGGGTAGGTGGAGCCTATAATTACAACTCCCAGCATTCCAGGAAGTTACTTGGTCCTTGGGAAGGTGGGGTTTATAGGTTGACTTTGGGTCTTACATTCCTCACTTGAGTTGTATCCTTAGTTAAATCCTTAACTCTGTGATGTATACCTGTTTATACTGGAACCTAATAATCATCAGCTTAATGGTACCCAGATAGGAATTACCATCTAATTAGAGGCATCTATGATGTAAAAGCCAAACATAATAAACAGAAGCAGAAAGGCCAAAGGCCGTGATGGTTGACATCACAGTTACTATCCAGACAGGGCACCAGTCACTTATTTTATCTGAGGTCCCCTTTCTGTGATATTTCTTTGAGTACATCCAGATTATAATCCCAAATGGTTTGTATAGAAACAATTTTCCCTTAAAGCCATATAATACCTTTTTGTTCTGGATAAAGCAGACTAAGTGCCCTATCATATAGTAGAATTTATTTCAGTTAGTGAATATACCAGTTGATAAGTATGAGCCTCCTTTTCTGTTATGCCAATTGGCATCATAGATAACCATTTTGTGCCATATGACAGGGAGTTTTCCTTTTGACTTAGCATATTAGCTTGTTGAGCTGGGGTGAGTTGGTGAGGGGCGGGGAGAACATACTCTCATCTGTAACTACTTCTAGCTAAGACTAAGGCATCATTGTCAGGGCCTAGGAAGGCTAGTCAAAGGCTGGGCAACAAGGATTTTATCAGAAGCATCCGGTTACCTAGCTGACCCAGCTGAAGAGATAGGAGCATTCACATTGGTTGAACTGGTTTTTAACAAGTCCAGAGCTCAGCAGTTTGGAGTCTAAAGGTGCTCCCTACATGGTGTCTATCAGCCAAGTGGAAATCTGCCAAGGCAATTCAGAATAGGGACAGAAGTTAGAATTTAGGAACTTAGGGGCTGGAGACATGATGGCTCAGCAGTTAAGAACACTGGCTGCTCTTCTGCAGAGCCAGGATTCAATTCCCAGCACCCACATGGCAGCCCATGGTGTCTGTAATTCCTGTTCCAGGGCATCTGATACCCTTATACAGATATGCATGTGGTCAAAACACCAATGTGCATACATGTATGTATCTCTCTGTGTGTGTATATATATATATATAAGCTGAAGAGAAAACCTGACATTTGGAAGTTTCAGACACATAGTCCTAGTAACTGGGGAGGGAATGGAATCTCAAAACCAGAGGAGAGAAATTTAATTCTCAGAAATAGATAGTGGGGAGAACGTAGGCTATTCATACATGGAGTCCATTTGACCTGTGACAGGTGGATCCACGTCATATGGCTTTTTTGAACTCCCTGAAGCTTACATGAACTTTTAATTTACAAAAGAATTAAAAGTTCTAGATATGTTAGCATTAATCTGTACTGAAATACACATTGTATAACAGCTGGAATAAACACACACTTTTGAATACTAGCAAAAACTGTACCTTTGGGTTAAAACACGTGAACATTTTTCCCCTCTAATCAGAGAGTTAAATGTTGCAGAATATTTGATCACACTGTGAACTCAAAGATATTGTTATGTACTGAAAAATACTGTTCCTAGTGGCTCAGCCCTTAGCATACAACTTTAATCCCTCTGGCTGGAATACAGAGCATCCTTCAAACACACCTTTAATCCCAAACAATAGGGGTACGTTTAGTTTATAGAAGGAAGCACTCATGTTTGAAAGTGATGTCTAATTGAGAAGCAGACAAAATGATGAATCAGAGAAAGACAACAGAATAAATAGAATATGCTCAAATGTCACGAAAAGTGGAAAGGGAAGCAGTACAAAGAAAGGAGGCACTTTTACCAGGCCATTTATACAGATAGATATTGCAGAGACAGAGAGGGAAGGAGGGAGAGAGAGAGAGAGAGAGAGAGAGAGAGAGAGAGAGAGAGAGAGGGAGAGAGAGGGAGAGAGAGGGAGAGAGAGGGAAAGAGGGAGGGAGAGGAAGAGGGAAAGAGGGAAAGAGGGAGGGAAGGAGAGAGAAGAGAGATATTCAGGTAAAAACATAAAGAGCCAGAGAATGAGAAGGAGCCAGAAAAATATAACATATTGCTAGAGTTAGTTTGAGGCCAAGCATAGCAATTCAAGAGAGACCAAGAAAGAGAAGTCAGATTGAGTCAGTCAACATGGAGAGAAGTTTGAGCCAGAACAGCTGAGTTGAATCAGCCAGCAAGAACTCAGAGAGAGGTAGAAAGAGTAAGCTTATTATTAATCTTAGAGCCTGAAAACATTCTATGCCTAGATCAAATTGTAGAGAGGCTAGAAGCTTCAGTTTTCAGTCTTCAGGACCAGAAGATGAGAGGCTTTCCTGTGGAAGAGGAATGTGGTTAGGACTGACCTCATGGGCAAAGTGGGGCAATCAGCTCTCCAGTGTCCTACTTGTCCATAGTTTGGTCTAGGTCCTGGAAGCAAGTGAGACACGAACGAGGACATAGCACATCAGACTAATCTAGGAGTTAGCATTACCACAATACAGATGGAGTCATTGTTAACTTCTTGGCAGATCTCTAAAAAGTTTGAGGACTAGCCGGGTGGTGGTGGCGCATGCCTTTAATCCCAGCACTTGGGAGGCAGAGGCAGGCAGATTTCTGAGTTCAAGGCCAGCGTGGTCTACAGAGAGAGTTCCAGGACAGCCAGGGCTACACAGAGAAACCCTGTCTCAAAAAAACTAAAAAGTTTGAGGACCATTATCTACTAAGTGTATATAAGCTAAACAACCTTAGCCTGTTTTTAGTTACTTGGTTTAGGCTATAGAGTGAAAACCTACGGGAGGTTAGATAAGGTTTTTCCTGTAATTAATTACATTAGTACTTAGCATGACTTCAAGTATAATCTGATACAAGTATATATAATTTTTACAGTTTATAATGAAAATAACAATTTCTGAATTCAAGATCCTTTCATGAATACAATTTATAGGGAGACTAGCAACTTTCTTTTTCTGTCCTTGCACCAATATATTGGTACAGTGCACCAATATAGAATATAACAGTTTCTTGTATAACTTAGCTTACCAAAGTAGCTAAAGCTTAACAACGTTAACAAAAACAAAGTGGCTAGACATACATTCTTAAATGTTAGTCTCTGTTAGCCTGTATCATCTTGCTGTATAATAAGGAAGGAATACCTCAGTGTCTGGTGTTTAATTTTTGGTGCTCAGAGCTGTAGCCCTAAGTTTTAGCTTTTTATTTATATAATTATCAAGATCACATATTAATGAAGATATTATAAAAAATAACTAAACTTTAAAATATCCCATAGCCTTATAAATTTAAATATTTTAAAAAGCTGTTCCTTAAAAGATATCCATGTTTTTAATTAAATTTTCTGTAGCTTTCCAAAATTTTCCTTTAGAAAAATTTAAAACCTTCTCAACTGTGTGCTCCTGTGATATCAAAATAAACAACCACTTTTTATTTCAAGAGTGAAGACATGGGACAAACCATAATCTGCACAAAGCAAAAGCACAACTCCAACAGTGCAAATAATTCAATGTCTCTAAAACCAATACCACCTGGGTGACTCTTTTGTTACAAATTTTAGCTGCAAGCAAGGTATCCTCTTGTATATGGACACATGGAGGTGCAGCTCTAATATCTCATTAAATAAGCATTGTTTTTAAATCCTATATTTCATAAAGCTTGTTTTCAAGACAGGAAAGGAATTATTATACGAAAATCCATCCTTGGTCAGACATAGACCATGTGGTTGCCCTTAATCAAGATGGCCGCAAAGCTATAGGAGCCATAGGGCATCTTTCTCTGCAACCCTAGCAAAGATGGCTGCTAAACACATGGCTGCCTAAGGGTTGACAGATATGTATTGCTTATCTCCCAAAATGGAGCTATGCCACATGGTTCCTTTGAGATTATGAAAATCTATGCATAAATTTCCAATTATCAACCCCGGGTTATAAGGTTTAAGTTAACTTTTTGTTACATGTATATTACAGGGTTTTTTTTTAACCATAAGAATGGCCTCCATAGGTTCATTGGTCACTAGGGAGTGGTGAAACTAGACAGACATTAGGAAGTGTGGTCTTATTGGAGTAGGTGAATCCTTGTTGGAGGAGTTATGCCACTGAGGGTGGGATTTGAGGTTTCAAATGTCTTTCTCTGCCTCTTGCTTGAAGATCTGGATGTAGAACTCTCAGCTACTCTCCAGTACCGTGTCAGCTGATGAGCCTCCATGCTCACAACCATGATGATAATGAACTAAACCTTTGATACTATAAACCAGCATCAATGAAATGTTTTCCTTTATGAGAGTTGCCATGGCCATGGTGTCTCTTCATAGAAATGTTTACTAAGACAGGGTCCTAGAGCTGAAAAGAGAAGTGGACACATATACCATCCCTAACCCAGAAGCGATCTCCAACTGATAACCACTTTCAAATAAAAATTCAGTTTCTTCCAAGGGAGTCTCACTGGAAAACCACCTACACTTAAGGGTAGGCTGTGTGTCCAGCTAAAGATGGTCAACAGAACACAAACTCAGTGGCATCTCTGGGGGTTCCTTGTATCACAATATCATGTCAGGATTTTTCCTTTTCCTATTTTAAAATTTTATCTTGCTTTTTATTTTAATTTTAATTTAATTTTATTTATAGATATTCTTCTTTTCTATTTTACTTTTGTAGGTCCTATATGTATATATTATGGCTTCCAGTTTAGTGCGTTCGTGGCATTTCTGTGTGTGTAAACCAGTGAGTCTCTGTTTCTAGTACTTTTTCTTTGGCACTTTTCCTTCTGTTTGTTTTGTTTTATCTGCAGATATGGTAATTTTTGTTTTATCATTTTACTATATTTTATTTCATTATCCCTTAGAAGCCTGTTTGCTTTCTAATAGCAGATGTAAAGGAGGTGACTCCAGATGGGAGAGGAGATGGAGAATAACAAGGAGCAAAGGGAGGGGAAACCATAATCAGGATATATTATGTGAGAAAAAAATCTATTTTCAATAAAAGGAAAAAAATAGATATTTTCTTTGAGAAGAGTCCATTAAAAAGGAGAAAAAAAAACAACAACAACAAACAACCAATTTGGCAACAAAGCCCTATTCCAAAAGAATCTTATAGCTTCCTGAGTTGTGATTGCCTAAGTAAGTGCATACAGTCAACCACTTTTCCCTAATCCTGTTGAAAAGATTATGGAGAAATCAAAATTATAGGAGTGGCTTATATTTAAATTTCCTTTGGATAAATGTACTTGAATTATTTTCCCATGAATAGTAATGAGTAATTCAGTAAAATATATTATGAATAAAAACCTAGTACCTTAAGTAGAACGTCAGCCGGTTGAAGGAATCCCTATGCAAAAGTAGGACAGTCTGGTGACATCCATCCATCCATTCCTGTGTTCGGCAGTTCCACACTCTCATGGCAATGACTCTTCTTGGTGCCAAACCTCAGAGGGACCCTTCTAAAGACTGGAATTTTTATTTTAGAATTCTTAATTCACCGGGCAGTGGTGGCACAGGCCTTTAATCCCAGCACTTGGGAGGCAGAGGCAGGCCTGGATTCTGAGTTTGAGGCCAGCTTGATGTATAGAGTGAGTTCCAGGATAGCCAGAGCTATACAGAGAAACCCTGTCTCAAAAATACCGAAAAAAAAATCTTAATTCAGAAGCTATCCAAACAGAAGCGGAGCAGTGCCATGATTGTTACCCAAGTCCTGTCCCTCTTCCTGAAGCCAAGTCCAGAAGAGTAATCCATGTTGCTCTGCCCCTGGAACAAGCACTTGTCCTCTCAAAATTAACATCTACATGTTGTGAGAAAGGTGAGAGAAGAGAACACAGTCTGGAAACATAGAAAGGCTGAGGGAAGCAGTTTGTAACAAGGCTCTCTTCTGGGAACCACATTGCTCCTTCATCTCTCAGCTTCACTCATCTGTGGTGAACTCTGAACTCTGGCCCGAATAAGTAGTAGTAATTTTGTAGTAAACTTTTTTTTTTTTTTTTATTTTTGGTTTTTCAAGACATGGTTTCTCTGTATAGCGCTGGCTGTCCTGGAACTCACTGTGTAGACCAGGCTGGCCTTAAACTCAGAAATCCGCCTGTCTCTGCCTCCCAAGTGCTGGAACTAAAGGCATGTAACACCACTGCCAGGTTTGTAGTAAACTTTTAAAAGTATACTAAGCACACAACACATAAATACAGTCTTTCATCATCTATGTACTACCCATTTTCCAGAACCAACAGATGCTTTCAGTTTGTCATTTTGGCTCAGAAAACAGTACGTAGCTGAACTTACAACTATGCTTATCTCTTCCCCACCATTTTCCTCTCTCACTTTCTCTTCTACGTAGGAAGCGTATATATATTTCTCTGGGTGTTATTCCTAACTGTATTCATCTTGCCCATATGCTTCAACACTGTTTAGGTTGTCCTAAATTGTACATATGGAACTACTTTGTTCACTTTAGCAGCTGCTTAGACACTCACTCTGTAACTGCTGAGTGTGTTTCTATAATCTCCTATTAGACTTTCGTCATACTATTTTATGCAATGTGTATGAATATCCTCCTACACACTTGTGTACACTTTCAGGAAATCTACGTGGTGCCTGTTCCCTCTAAGAGGCATTGCTAGATACAGTGTGTACAAGCTCATCTTTGTGCAGTTTGATATGTGTCAGACCTTTGATCATTCTGCTGGCTATGTAATGCACTCTTCTGCCTATGTGAACTTCCTTAATGATTTCCAAGCTTGAGTACCTTTTCATGATTGGTTTCCTGTTCTGTAAATGTTCCTTTTATCTTCTCCACTATTCTTTTATATGTTTGCCTTTGTCATACTCATCTGTAGTTCTTTATATATTCCAAACACTATAAATTTGCCTCATTGTTTGCAGGTGGCACTTGCATGAGATCTATTCTGACTTTCGTGAGATATATCAGACTTATTATATACTTAGGATCTTTGCTTTGTTTCAGACATATTACAATAAGAATACATGCAAGTATACTAAATTTTAATTGCCACACACACAAATATTACCCACGTTTGTCACCTCTTGTGACAGTCTATAGTCTAAGCATGCACATTTCTTCTATTTTCAAATCTATGTTATGCAGATGGGCTGCTGGTTTGCTTACCAATGGCTTCTTATTGCAAATTCAGTGCCAATGCCTTTAGCAAGATGGGAGGACTTGGTATCAGAAAGACCACGATCAAATCTCATATGTGCCATATGCTCCCATAGACCATAGCCTTCCCATGCCTTAGTCTCCTATCTAAAACGTGAGCTTTACCACACTACACTAATCCCCCTATTCTTCTTACCCTTTGTTCCTTATCTGATGCTATACAAAGGCAAATAAGAGGAGTACTAATTATAGCTTCTCCCTTTCAAAGATGAGGAAACAGGACATCCAAGTGCTTAACTGTCCTAATCAAAGCTATATTCACCAGTTTCTGTACAGCAGATGTGATACTGAGACTTGCACTCAGCCCATCACAACACTGCCTCCTGAGATTTCCTTGTAGCCTCAACTCAAAAGCACACATATTTTATAAACATGTTGCTTATTTTTATTTCCCACAAAGATGTTCTCAATGTTTCTACTTCATAACAGATTTGAATGAACATACATTAGAGGGCTCTATCAATATTCTACAGTACACCCAGAAGCTATAAATTCGATTAAATTATAGTGTAACAAGACTGTTACTATCTACAAGCCTTCAATTTTGTTTTCAATTTCTTTTTATCTTGGGTGGGAGGTGATTTTATTTTGAGAATAGGGTCATGCTACCAAGCCCAGGCTGCATGTAGACTCATGATTCTTTTGCCTATTGAGGCTTGGTTTTTTGATATCTATTGTAATGCTAAGTGTGGGCCACCAAGACTTGATTGTCCCAGAGACTAGAGAGTCACACCTAGACTTTGCCCCCAAGTTATAAATAATATGTTAATGGCCAATATCTGGGCAGAAAAGTCTTAGGTGGAGCTTAGGGAGAACTACAAGAAGACGAAGGTAGAGGCAGAGGAGGAAGAAGAACCTTCCAGGAGTGAGGATTCAAGAGAACATGGCCCTGAAGCTGGCCAATTGGAATTAAGAGCAGCCCAGATGAAACATAGTAAGCAATATCTCAAGGTTATTGATAGGAAAATAGATTCTAATTACAGAGGGTAGCTGCCCAGCTGTTGTATTGTTTTAGGCGTATTGTAAATATAAAGGGTGTATGTGTCTTTACCTGGGAACTAAATGGTCAAAGGCATAGTAGAAACACCTAATTGAGATTAATAATTTTGACATCTGTCTCAGCTCCTTCTGTGATGAGATTAGAGTTGTGCCCCACTCATCTCTCTTCATTCTTGTCCTGCTCCTCGATCTTCTGTTAACTTCCTTCTTCAAAATCTTGGGAAATTTTAGGTCTAACTTGGAATTTATAAGGAAGTTAAGATCCTGAAAGAAAATACAATATCTGGAGTCCTCCACATGCTCCCTACCACCAGGGTTAGCTATTGGGTTTTCCTAGTGTCCATGTGTACCAAGATAACCACTTCTTCTTGAGATGGGCTTGAGCATCTCCTGCTGTATAAACAGGACAAGGGTATCAGGGGCAGTGACTGCAGAGAAGAAAGCAAGCTTGATTCAATCAGTCACTCTATGGTCTGTGTCCATTATTCTAACACTTGCCTCTTCATCTCCCTTTCAAGGCCTTAAGTCTTCCTGCTCTTTAATTCCCTACAAATTGGTATTGCTTACTTAAGTAGTTGTAACTTGTAAAGGAGAAAACTGCTGCCATTCAACATAGACATTCAGAAATTCGTTCTATCACTCTTTATTCTACATATGGAGCAAAATGTAATCACATGAATTGGGTAAAAGCTTCCCAAACCTTTGTTCACACAGTCAAAGTTCTCACACATCTAAGACTTTGGATAATACCTTTCCACATAACATGGTCCTCTGAGCTGTCTGGTGCCGAGGAGTCCTCTGCTGTTTTTTTCTAAGACTTTGAAAACTTTCATCTGTCCTTCAAGGGTTGACATGAGTGTGGTCACACTGACCAGAGTTATGACTGCTTTTAGAAATGGTGGCTATAAAAGCTATCTTGATTTTTCAGAAAAATTAAAATGTGAACAAAAATTGCAAATATACCTCAGAAAGAAATTAAATGAAGTAGATCATTTCCTTAGCTTGTAATCATAGAGGGAGGAAAGAATGGGAAAAGAGGAGAGGGAGAGAAGGAGGGACAAATCTCTTCCATCTCTCTCCTCTCCTCTCCTCTCCTCTCCTCTCATCTCCTCTCCTCTCCTCTCATCTCCTCTCCTCTCCTCCCTCTCCTTTTCCTCTCTTTACCTCTTTTCAAAAATCAAAATGGTGCTTGTCACCTTAGTAAAATCTATTATCAGTCATTTATCAGTGATTCTGAGCCAATTTGTTTTCTTTGTTCACCGTAGTAAAGGTCATATTCCGGTCCATCATTACTTTTGTAATTTGACTATAAAATAAACTTTTCTTTCATAACATAATGGTTAAATGAAGGATTGTCTATAAATATTTCAATACATATTAATTTAGATAATTAACAAACCTTAGGACTACAATATAATTATAAATTTCTCCCAATTCTAAATATGTCTATAGCCAATAAATTTTTTTAGTATTTTAGTAATATTTACAACACATATACACACCAAATAATCAAGACCAAAAATGAACATTACCAAAACATATCATAGTTTAAAAACTGAGGAAATAGAACAGTGAAAGAGTATTAAAAACTAAAAGAAAAAAACCAGAAATCACATATAAAGAAAAACTTTTCAGGATAACAGTTGATTTCTCATTGAATGTTGAAAGCCAGAAGATCCTGGAGCAATTCTAATTGCTAAAGGACTATTACTCTAACTAAGACTAATAAACCAAGCAAAACCATCTGACATTATTAAAGGGAGAAAAGCTTTCTGTGATATGAACAACCTAGAAATTTATATTCAACAAATCAATCATAAGAAAATTCAGGAATCATTATTTTTGGCAGAGAGAGGAATAATTACTAAAATATGAGCACCACTAGGAACACAAACAATAATACCAAATTCCAACAATACAGTGATAGCAATCAACACACACCTTTCATTAATAACTTTAAATGTTAATGGCCTCAACATACTAACGAAAAGACACAGGCTATTAGAATTGAAAATGAAAGAAAGCCCTTATATGTGTAGACTGTAAGAAGTACATCTTAGCTTTAAAGATAGGCACCAATTACAGTAAAGAGATGGACAAAAATGTATTCCAACTAAATGGGACAAGGAAGTAATCAGGTGTCATTATCCTAATAGCTGACAAAATAGACTTCAAACTAAAATTTGTCAGAAGATATAAAGGACACTTTATTCTAATCAAGAGAACTGTTGAACAATAAAATATCACCATTCTAAATATATATATATATATATATATATATATATATATATATATATATATCAAATTCTAGTTAAACAAATTCATAAAAATATACTACTAAAATTAAAGACATAATTTAACATCAACTCATTAATAGCAGGTAACATCAACACTCCACTTTCTCAACTAGACAAAAAAAGTAGATAAACTTCAGAATTAAATGATATAATCCATCAAATAGATTTAACATAGCTACATAATGTTAATTTACTCAAAGGCAAAGGAATATGCATTCTACTCAGCAGCACATAGTAAACATTTCTGTAATACATGTAATAATGTAACTAAATACATAAACTCATGGAAATTAAACAACTCATTATTGAAAGATTACTGAGTCAAAGAAGAAATCAAGAAAGAAATAAGAAATTTTCTGGAACTAAATGAAAGTGGAAATCAACAGAACAGAATATCTGGGTCATATTAAAGGAATCTAGGACAAAAAGAATAAATCAACACAGTAGATGACAATGAAAATAAAATCCAGAAACAAATAGGATAGAATCAAAGAAAATAATCAAAACAAGCAATGAGTCTGTTCTTTGAAAAGATAATAATGACAAGTCCTGGTCCAGTTAATCAATATGAAGAAATAAAAGGAGGACTCAAATTAACAGAATCGGCAGTGAACAGGGGAACATTGTAGACACAAAAGAAATTCAGAATATTATAAGGGAATACTTTAAAAACCTATACTCCATTAGAAGGAAACCTAAAAAAAATTGGACAATTTTAGATTCAGACAAATCACCAAAAATTAAACCAAGAAGAGATCAACAACTTAGCCACTCTCATAACAAACAAAAAGTTTGAAATAAGAATAAAAAGCTTTCCTGCTTAAAAAGAAAAGAAAAATAAATGTCCATGGCAAGATGGATTCACAGAATTAATTAAACTGTCAAAAGTCATCTACAACAGATCCTCTTAAATTGTTAAAATATATAAACAGAATAAATACTTCCAAATTCCTTCTACAAAGCCTGGATCACCTTGATACCAAAGCCAGCTAAGAAAAGAAATAACAAAAACAAAAAAGAAAACCATAGGCCAATATCCCCTATAAACACAGATTCAAAACATAAATAAAATATTTGGAAGCCCAACACAGGTTTGTATCATCATCCACCATGAAGTTGGTTTTATACCTGTAATGCAGGGATTGTTCATATATGCAAGTCAATAAATCTAATAAACCACATGAATTGATTTAAAGACAAAAATCACACAATTATCTTAATGGATACAGAAATAGATTTTAGAAAAATCCAATATAGCTTCATGATAAAACTGCCAGACAAAGTCAGTCTACAGAGAATGTACTTAAACATAATTGAAGGTATATATAAGAAACCTATGGCCAATAATAAGGCAGGGCCAGCCAATGTCCACATTTCCTTTTAATACTGAGCTTAACACACTAGCTGGAGCAATAAGGATGAAGAAGTCACATTACCTTTGTTTGCATATAAACTGCTATACACAAGAAAATTCCAAAATTATACCAGAAAACCTCCAAAGATGATGAACAAATCCAGCAATGTGGCAAGATATAGAATCAACTTTCAAAAATCAAATATCTTTTCTATACACCAACACAAACATTTAGAAAAAGATATCATGGACCTGCTTCCATTCACAGTAGGCTCAATGAAAATAAAACAAACAAACAAAATCTAAGGACAAACCTAACCAAGGAGGTGAAGTACTTTACAATAAAAAGTTGAAATCTCAGAAAACATGGACAGAGCAATTACCAAATTCATCTAGAAAAGCAAAAAACCCAAAATAGTGAAAACAATTTTTTATAGTAGTAATAATTTATTCAAGGCTGTAGGATGCCGTCCCACAGCTCCTACCTGCGTGGGGTTCCACGAACCGAGGATTTGGAAACCTGTA
>NW_022196912.1:65744430-65753639 GCF_008632895.1 Mastomys coucha
CAGGTTTCCAAATCCTCGGTTCGTGGAACCCCACGCAGGTAGGAGCTGCGGGACGGCATCCTACAAAGGCTTTGTTCATTTCAGTCTTCAAAGGCTTGTATATTTTATTTCATTTAATTATTCTAAAATATTTGTAAAACTTTAATTCTTATTCTCAATTGGAGCATTGCAGTTCAGATTTGGCAATTTTCATTAATGTATACAAATGTCAAATGTTAGATATCAACAGATTACCTACAGTTAAAGAATACTTTTTCATTTTTTATTACATATTTTCTTTATTTACATTTCAAATATTATCCCCTTTTCTGGTTTCCCCTCTGAAAACCCCCTATCCTATCCCCCCTCCCCCTGCTCACCAGCCCACCCTGTCCTGGAGTTCCCCTACACTGGGACATCAAGCCTTCACAGAACCAAGGGCCTCTCCTCCCATTGATGTCCAACAAGGCCATCCTCTGGTATATATTCATCTGGAGCCTTGGGTCCCTCCATGTGTATTCTTTGGTTGGTAGTTTAGTCCCTGAGAGCTCTGGGGATATTGGTTGGTTCACGTTGTTGTTCCTCCTATGAGGCTGCAAACTCCTTCAGCTCTTTAGGTCCTATCTCTAGCTCCTCGATTGGTGACCCTGTGCTCAGTCCAATGGTTGGCTGAGAACCTCCACCTCTGTATTTGACAGACACTGCAGAGCTTCTCAGGAGAGAGCTACATCAGGGTCCTGTCAGCAAGCATTGTTGGCATCCAGAATAGTGTCTGGGTTTGGTGACTGTTTATGGGATGAATTCCCAGGTGGGCAGTCTCTGTGTGGCCTTTCTTTCAGTCTCTACTCCACACTTTGTCTCCATATCTCCTTCCATGGATATTTGTTCCCCCTTCTAAAAAGGACTGAAGTATCCACACTTTGGTCTTCCTTCTTCTTGAGCTTCATATGGTCTGTGAATTGTATTTTGGGTATTCTGAACTTCTGGGCTAATATCTCCTTATTAGTGAGTGTATACCATGTGTGTTCTTTTATGATTGGGTTACCTCACTCAGGATGATTATTTTCTAGTTCCATCCATTTGCCTGTGAATTTCATGAATTCATTGTTTTTAATAGCTGAGTAGTACTACATTGTGTAGATATACCACATTTTCTGTATCCATTCCTCTGTTGAAGGACATTTGGGTTCTTTCCAGCTTCTGACTGTTATAAATAAGACTGCTATGAACATAGTGGAGTACATAAAAATTCTTAACAATAAAAGAACTTCTGGGGAAATCACCATCCCTGACCTCAATACTCCTATACTACAGAGCAGTAGTGATAAAAACTGCCTGGTATTGGTACAGAGACAGACCCATTGATCAATAGAATAGAATTGAAGACCCAGAAATAAAACCACACACTTACGGACACTTGATCTTAGACAAAGAAGCCAAAAATATACAATGGAAAACAGAACGCATCTTCAATATATGACGCTGATCTAACTGGAAGTCTGTAAGTAGAAAAATGAAAATAGATCATTTGTCACCTTGCACAAAGTTCGTCCAAATGGATCAAGGACTAAAACTAGATACACTGAATCTAATAGAAGAGAAAGTAAGAAAGAGCCTTGAACTCATTGTCACAGGGGGAAATTTTCTAAACAGAACTCCAATGGCTCACTCTCTAAGATCAAGAATTGATAAATGGGACCTCATGAAGCTGAAAAGCTTCTGTAAGGCAAAGGACATAATCAATAAGGCAAATCAGCAACCTACAGATTGGGAAAAAATCTTCACTAATCCCACATATGATAGAGGATTAATATCCAAAATGTATAAAGAACTCAAGAATCTAACTACCAAAAACCCAAACAACCCAATCAAAAAATGGGGTATAGAACTAAATAGAGAATTTACAACAGAGGAATCTCAAATCGCTGAGAAGCACTTAAAGAAATGCTCAAAGTGCTTAGTGATCAGGGAAATGCAAATCAAAATGACCATGAGATTCCACCTTGCACCAATCAGTATAGCTAATATCAAAAACTCAACTGATAGCACATGTTGGTGAGGATGTGGACAAAGACGAACACTCATTCCTCCATTGCTGATGGGATTGCAAACTGGTACAACCACTCTGGAAATCAATCTGGAGTTTCCCTAGAAAATTGGAAATAGGTATACCTGAAGATCCAGCTATACCACCCTTGGGAATATACCCAAAAGATGCCCCACCATGCCACAGGGGCAAGTTTTCCACAATGTTCATAGCAGCCTTAACTGTGATAGCCAGAAGCTGGAAACAACTTAGATGTCCCACAACAGAAGGATGGATACAGAAAATATGGTTCATTTACACAATGGAATACTACTTAGCTATTAAGAACAGGGTATCTCAAGTTTTGCAAGCAAATGGATGGAACTAGAAAATATCATCCTGAGTGACTAACTCAGACCCAAAAGGACATGCATGGTATAATGGTATATACTCACTAATAAGTGGATGTTAGCCAAAAAGTACAGAATACCCAGGATACAATCCACAGAACTCAAAAGGTTAACAAGCCCAAGGACTCAAGTGAGGACACCTCAACTCACTGGGAGGGAAGAAAGCAGTCACAGGAGGGAGAGGGAAGAGAGGACCTTGGTGGGAAAGGGGACAAGGAGGGTAAGAGGGGAACAGATCAAGTATTGGGTAGAGGAAATAAGACTGAAGCCCTGAGGCCCAGCAGAAGGAATGGAAATAGTCAACCTCAGGAGGTAGGAGGTGGGAGGACCCTCCAGGATGTACCAGAGACCCTGGACGTAAGAGACTCTCAAGACTCAAAGAGAGGGACCTTAGATGAAATGCCCTGTGGGGAGCCGTGAATCTTGAGAGGCATTCGCCATGGCAAGATGGCGCCTACTTCCGCTGTTAACTCCTAGTGGACAACTGTTTGCGCATGTGCATAGAGTACTGTTGGCGCATGTGCGTAGAGTGAAAAGACACCATGTCACGGCCCATCCCGGGGCGTTACATAGGGTAATGAGCGAACAGCCAATCATGAGCAGACACACCACGCTGTGGGCAGATACACGCACTGTGGTGTATATAAGCAGTGCAGATTTTGGGCTCAACCCCCTTTTTCACTATGGATGGAGACAAATAAACAGTTGCTGCAGAAGGAACCTAGTGTCCGCGTGTCTTCTTCCCGGCGAGAGGACCACGCGGGCTACAATGCCCTACAGTGGGGAGAGGGAACTTGTAGAGCCCACCTCCAGTAGAAAGACAATACATCAAATGAGGAGGAGAAGAGCCATCCCACAGTCACAGCTCTGACCCATAATTGCTCCTGTGTGAAAAAACTGCAGGGACAAAAATAGAGAAGAGTTTGAGGAAAAGGAGGTCCAGCAACAGGCCCAAAATAAGATCTAGCTTAAGGAGAGGCCCCAAGGTCTGACGCTATTACTGAGGCTATGGTGTGCTCACAAAAAGGCCTCTCATGACTGCCCTCTGAAAGACCCAATAAGCAGCTGAAAAAGCCAGATGCAAATACACTCAACCAATGGACAGAAGAAGCAGCTGACCCCTGTAGTTGAATTAAGGAAAAGCTGAAAGAAGCTGACAGGAGTGCAACCCTGTAGGAAGACCAGCAGTCTCAACTAACCTGAACTCCTGAGATCTCTCAGTCACTGGACCACCAACCAGGCATCATACACCAGTTGATATGAGGCCCCCAACACATATACAGCAGAGGACTGCTGGGTCTGGCCTCAGTCAGAGAAGATACACCTAACCCTCAAGAGACTGGAGGCCCCAGGGAGTGGGGAGGTCTGGTGGGGTGGGGAGTAGAGGGTTGGGAACATCTTCCTGGAGACGGAGGTGGTGGGGGGAGGAGGTATGGGATGTGGAATAGTCAGAGGATCGACCAGGACAGGGATAAATTCTGGACTGTAAAAAAGATTAAATAATTTTTTTTTTTTTAGAAAAATCTCAGAAAAAAAAGATTCAGATACTAGAAAATGAAAATGCATACCATGCTCAAGGACTGGTAAGACTAATGTTGTGGGTAATGAATACTCTACCAAAACTATATATAGAAAGAATGCAACTCCAATCAAAATCCTTATGTCATCCATAACTGAAATCGAGAAACCTATCCTAAAATTCACATAGAACCACAGAAGACTCTCCTTATGCTAAACAATCTTGAATGAAAGGAACAATGCTGGAGGAATTACTATCCCAGATCTCAGGCTATATTGAGGGCCATAGTAATAAAAACAGTATAGCACTGACACAGAAACATACATGTCAACCAATGAAACACAATGGAAGATCCAAACATGAGAACACACAACTTTAGCTACTTAATACCTGACAACAATGCCAAAAACACACATTAGAGAAGGCAGCATCTATACCAAAGGATGCTGAGTAAAGAGATGCCCACAGGAAGAAGAATAACAAAGGATGCTGAGTAAAGAGATGCCCACAGGAAGAAGAATAACAAAGGATGCTGAGTAAAGAGATGCCCACAGGTAGAAGAATAAAATCAGATCAGACCACATCATCTTGCATAAAACCTATCTCCAAATGAATCAAAGATTTAAATGTGAAATCTGAACCCACTAGAAAAACAAAAACAAAAACCACAACTTTTACAATCGATGATATAAGTGCAGGAAATGACTCTCTGACTAGGAATTCATTTACTCAGGAAATGTGGCCAACAATTGACAACTAGGATCTCATAAAACTAAAAAGCTCTCACAGAGCTAAAGAAACAGTGGAGTTGAAAGAAGGCCCACAGAAAGTCTTTGACAACTATACTTCTAACAGAGAATTGATATCCAGAATATACAAAGAGTGTTGTGGAGCCCAGTCGACAGACCTACAACACAATTCCTGCACCTAAGGCTCAGAGATCATGTGCAAGAGAAGGCAGAAAGAGTCAGAAAAACAGAGAGTTTGCTATGAGATTGTGTCTTCTGGAAATGTGAGAAGTGAAGCCTTACCAACATGGCTACCTAAGCAATATCTGAGCAAGAAGGACACCAACAGGCATGTTCACATGGGTGGGGACAAGCCCATGCAGTCTAAGAAATGCTAAGAGTTGGAGAAATAGTCTCCCTTAGGGAAAAGCACACCAATTGGCTATCCAACACCAAATGCTCTCAGCCATGAAAACATACATACGAATAATATACAGAATGATCAGGTTGTATTTACATATTTAGGAACACACACGCGCACACACACACACCAATTGAAAAAAAGATTGAATTTTAAAGAGAGTAAAGAGGCAGCACCTAAAGGTTTAGAGGGATAAAAGAGAAGGGGAAATGCTATAATTATACTATAATCTCAAGAAATTAAATATTTTTAATAATTAACAAATAAATGAATATGTAAATTTTAAAAATGCTGCAAAAATTACAAGATCTTAAAATGGCTATTCCCAAACATTAGAAAAGTATTTATTTTTTATATATTAATAGATGAGCTATTTACTATAACATTTAACAAAAATATTGTCATAATAGCTTATATAGAAATACTTTTTAAGCTCAAACTAAGTCTTGTATTGTTCTATTTAGACCCTTAAATTGTCTGAGTCATTTTTTCCATAACAAGGGAACATTTTTTCCCTTTCTTTTCTTCTTTCTTTTTTTTTAAACTAAATCTCTTTGTCCTATTTTTCCTTTTGTAGTTCTTGCAGTATAAACTTATGTTTTCAAGTACATTCTGGGTAAGAGCTCTATCACTGAGCTACATCTCCAACCCTCTTTCTACTTTGTGTTTTGAAACAGAGTTTCACTAATTGACCAAGATGCTTTTAAACTTAGAATTCTCAAATTTTAGCCTTTTAAGTATCAGGGATCTAAGTCTTATTTAACCTGGCCCAGCCACAGTGGAACATTTTAAAGTATAAATCTAAGATTCAAAAACCAAACCAAACCAAAAATAAAAAATCTTAAGCAATAAAGATCCTTTCACTTCAAGTTTCCATGCTCATAGAAAAAGTCCAAATTTTACTGTGGATTGATGAATGTTTACAGAAGTGAGCACATGCATTATTATCATAACTAAATTTGGTCATCTACTCTAGACCATATTTGGATATTATGAAAGTTCAATTTGTGTAAATTATTTGATATAGCAATTAAATTTTTTCAATTAGTTTATCATAATGAAATAATTAGAAAAGTAATCAATACTTTAGACAGAGGGATATTTGTTAGTCATTTAGAGTAGTGAATAAGCAGAAAAATAATCTAAACAACTCAATTATAATTGATGAACAAATTTTGATATGTTTGCTTTAAAATTTTAGTCAATAAACTTAATAATCAGATCCACATTTCCTGATGAGGTGAAGTCAGTCTATCTATCAAATGTTTCTTTTGCTCCTTTTATTTGCTAAGACTCTTCTGCTTATGTGGATTCATGAACTCAATCAACTCAGTGAGATGAAATAACTTACTCTACTTCCAAATGGAAACAAAGATCATTATGAGATTGTCCAATCTAATATTTTCTTTCCTTGTACATTAAGGAAATATATATGATGAATATAAAGAGGACACCGATGCAGGCAAGACAGATCTGGCATTTCAGATACCTCAGGTACAACATTTCAGAGCCTCCATCAGTTGGAGTCCTTCTTACATGTGTAATGTAGACTCTTCCATTAACCCACTTGGGTTATGCAACATAAGCAAGAAGTAAGAAATGTTTCTATTACTTCTTTTTGAATTTGGGATTGTGTTATTGTAGTATAAACTAGCGAAGGTTCCGAAACTTTTTCTTTAAAGGTATGGGGTATGGTAGGTCAACCACACCTGAGTGAAAGGATACATGTGCAAGACTATATCTTCAAATAAAGTGTATTTGATGGATTTTTAGAAATAATAAAAAAGAGGATGCAAGTGCAGGCAAGGCAGATCTGGCAGGAGCTCAGAGTGGAGTGAGCTAGATTAAAATATGTTGGAAAGAATTTGCAAAGAAATAATGAAAATGAGGTATACAAAATGTTCATATAATTTTATTTGGTATAATTATAGAATGCCATTAGATTTTATTTATTCTTGCTAATTATATTTAAATGACCATATCTTTTGATTTAATAATGTTTTTTTTAAAAAACTTTCAGAACGATATCATATACAATATTAAATAAAAACCAGTTTCACTGATTAATAGGTAAATATAAACATGTCAAATCTACAACCTTTTTTACAAGGCTGCAGTTTTTTAGATACCTGGGATGCAGAGATTGACAGACATTGTCTCATCTGGTTTGAAGGACAGGGAACAGTAAACATGGATGTCATAAGCTGTGATCTTGTAAGGTAAGTTCAAGAAATTTCTTGGTTGCAGTTGGAAGACTGTGGCACCGTGCACTGGGGCATGGAAAATTAAGAACAAACTCTTCCTCGGGGATAAGTAGGAGTCTAGGGTAAAGACCAGAGAACATAATTATACAAATGCTGGAGATGTATCTCCCCGGACAGAGAGTAGGCACTAAAGAAAAGCCTCATGGCCCTGATGAAATTCTGAACAATACTTCATCACTCCACTCCACCCTGCTCCTTGGCTCTTCTCAGCTGCTTCTGCCCTACCTTGTCTCTGTATCTTCAGTTACCATTTCTCCTTTCATCTCTTTTTCTGCTTACTTTACTCTGAGGAACCATAACACCCTCAAGATATTTTCCACTACTCAGAAATGTTTCCACTATTCCAAATGCAGTCAGAATGACCGGGACATGCATGGATTTTTTAGATGAAAGTAAAGTCAGGAAGGTTTCTTTCCATTCCTACAGGGCAAGATGGAAGATTGCCTAGAAGGATGGGACACATGAATATTACTGATTTGGAGAACACTGCCCCAGTGGCAGAAGATGGTTTTCCCTGATAATGGTTAGTGTCAGAGGTGCAGCTGTTAGGGACATTTCTTTGAGGCTGCGTACACACTCACTGACTTCCTATGTTGCTTGTTTTCCATATACTGAGGCAAATCCCTAAGCACAGAGTATCCTAGTTATCTGACATGACATTGATGTAAAGCTTTAGATACTTTACATAAAAGCAGAGAGAATGGGATGGGGATTTGATTCCATGCCATGGTGATAATGAGGATCAGCTCAGGAGGTCTGTTGCTGGCAGAACTGGTGTGTGCTTTAAGACATACTGCAGTGCCAAGAAACAATGCAAAGTGTGAGAAAAAGCAGACTGAGTCATGATCCATTGCAGAATCTAAATTGTATACTTCTGTCTCCATATATAATATGCCCAAGATGTCATTTCTACTGTCATTGAAACTTTTTAGATTGTCACCACTGTAAGAACAACAGCAATAGCATTTCTTTATATTAAATGCATCTGAACCCCAGAGGAAAAAAAGGGACATGTTTTCCAGAGACATGTTTTATGTGATGTCTGGGATACTCTGCAGAGAAGGGAACTCTTATTCTTGATTTTGTATAAAGGAGGTCTCTCTTTGACACTGACCACACGGTGTTGTGCTTTTCTGTATCTAGCTGTCAGAAACCTCCAACTATGGTGTGAAAGATGTATAATATTCTTTCAACAAGGCTGTTTTTTTCACCCAGTATTATGGGGGTTTAAAAACAGAATGGGAACACTCTCATTAATAATCCATCCACATCCGCATGGCACAGCTGAGGTGCTGGAGGCAAGGGGGCTGTCATATTTCTAAATATTAGGAGAAAGAAAAGCATTTCCAGGGGTCATGTGCCCTTCTCTTATTAGCCTGTCTTTTTATAAAAGACAGTTTTGCTTCATTTGGATCATAAACTCTCATATATGCAAACACATTATGAAGTGGTTTGCTTTTGTTATAGGAGACAAAACAATGCTGAAGAATGCCTTAGAGTGTTTATTGATTTCTCTTATTTTTTTCTATGTCTATAGCTGTGAAACTCTATCTGCAACCAATGTACTCCCCACAGCCTTTAGTAACTACTCTATGGTCAACCCTAAACCGTAGTCACCAGTTATTTGTTTCTGCAGTTTTTATATAAATCAAACTATATACATAATCTTGGGGAGTTCATTCTTTCTATCTTAGCAAAATGCATTTAAGTCATCTATATCACTTGGTGAACTCACACTGCATTTATTCCTTTTGTTGAATAGAATTCCATTACATAGATGCTTCAATCTGTTCATCCATATAGCAGCTGAACAGTAAGTATCTGGTGCCTGCTTCTCTCTCTCTCTCTCTCTCTCTCTCTCT
>NW_022196912.1:65753649-65779199 GCF_008632895.1 Mastomys coucha
CTCTCTCTCTCTCTCTCTCTCTCCCTCTGTGTGTGTTGAAAATAATCACTATAATCACTATATGCAATCACTATATACAATTTCTGTGTAAATATTAGCTTCTGTTTCCTTTGGAAATAACCGCAGAAGGGTTACTGAGTCATATATTAATGTATAAGGATGACCTTCCACAGTAGTTAAACCCTTTTATATTCCCACCAGTAACATGCAGCAATATGTTTGTTCAGCATGCTCTTTGATCAGCATGCTCATGTACACTTATTATTTCCAGTCCTTGTAAAAGTCTTATGCATTCTGGTAAAATGATAGATCATATAGATAGATGATAAGACCCCGTACATTGGTATATATGTAGAGTGACATTTCATTATAGTTTCAGTCTATATCTCCCTGGTGACTAATGGTGATGAGCACCATTGCCTGCACATATCTGGGACCTATGTGCAGATCCTCAAGTGTGATGATACATACCTTTAAATACCTTTAATGCCAGAACTTAGGAGGTAGAAGCAAAACAAGGATCAGAGTTCAAGGTTAGCATGAACTACATGAAACACACACACACACACACAAAACAAAAACCCTCAAGTAAGAGGAAATGACTCAGTTTTCTTATTGAGTTTTGAGAGTTCTTTTTTTATTCTCGATGAATGTTTATTAAATATATATTTTTATAACATTGTGATGAGACCTACAGCTTTTTATTTTCCTTACAGTGTTGTTTACCAAATTGTAGAACTCTAAGTTGTTTTTTTGTTGTTGTTCTTGGTAGTTTGAGTATTATATCTAAGAAAGCTGACAGGTTCAATGTTATACATACACATATATATTCATAGAAATTTAGAAGTTCTATTTTCTATTTCATTCTATGATAAATTTTGACATTCTTTTTGCATGAAGTATGATGTTTGAGTCAAAGCTCAGCTTTTGATATAAATATCCATTTCTTTTATCATTATCATTGAAGAAAATGGCATACACAGTAACTGCCTTTGCACTATGTAAAATTTCGTCAATGGCTCTAATGTGCCTATGCCTTCTTCTGATTTAGTTCTGTGCTGGTGATGTATTTCTCTGCCTTCCACTAACCCGCACTGCTTTGGACACTGCGGTTTTACAGTTACTCCTGAATAGGACTATACATCTTTCAATGTATTCGCTTGCAAAATTGTTTTGGCTACTTTGGCTTCTTTGGCTTCTTTCCTTTTCTATTTTTGATTTACAATCTTCTGTTAGAATTTTGTTTTCTATCAAAAAAAAAAATCTCTTGAAATTAGTTTGGGTTTGCATTCACTCTATATAAAACAGTGTTGAGAAGTCCAAGACACTCTGCAAACCACAGTTAAAAATTCCAAGTCTGGGATGGGAGCGATAGCTGAGTAGTTAAAAGGATATGCAGAGAACAAGTGTTAAGTTCTCAACACCCACATGGCAGATCACAATGGTCTGTAACTCCAGTTCCAGGGGCTCCAATACCCTTTCTGGTCTCCATGAGCACCAGGCACGCATGTGGTACATATACATACATATAGGAAAAACCCTCATACATATAAAATAAAAATGAAATAAAGGTCATCTTAGAATCAGTCTACAGAAAGTAGTATTCATATTTATAAACTTGTCATTTGATTGTTATATAACATCTGCCTTCATAATACTATCAGTCCAGAGAAAACACTAAAATTCCAAGTTATTTTCTTTGTTCAGTACATTTTACTATTTATTCACTTTATGTCCCACTCACTGCCCCCCCCCAGTCATCCCCTCCCACAATCCTTCCCTTCTCCCCCTTCCCTTCTCTATCCAGAACAACTGGAGTCGAGGCTATCCCAAAAGCTGTTGTCTGTATGTAGGATATGTTCTATCTGGGCTGCCTTGTCTGGCCTCAGTGGGAGAGAAGTGCCTAGCCTTGCAGAGACTTGAAGTGCGAGGTAACACAACTCAGGCGTGCTCCTCAGTCTTATAGGCCTTAAACACTAACATTATTGACAATATACAGGGTTGTTCATTCCCAATGCATATTCTGTTTGCTGGTGTCAAGAAGCACACCTCCAACTGAAAACAGTGCTCTCTGCCCAGGAGGACTGAGCGATGGCTCATGGCGACTCACTGTTTCCTTTATGTTGAAGCATGCTTGTCCTTTTGAACAATGGCAACATAGCCGCTTAAGGACACAGACTCTAACTCAGATTACCTAAAGTAGTGCAAAGTAGTATCCTACCATACTGGAATAATTCCCAATTCAACGGGAGCTTATGAAAAGGAGTCTGAAATAAATGTTTACAGGGCTGTGGGCTCACTACCATGCTAATATCAGAGACGACAGCAGGCTTCCTGTTCAATATTCCAGCTACACATCTCCTGCTTCTTTTCAACTGAGTTCTTTGATTTCTTGCTGGGTTTCTTGATTTCCTGTAGATTTCCATTGTAAAAGCTGTAAAAAAAAAATCTTTTAATTGCACCAAACGAAGTACCATCTTTTGTTAAAAGAAGGGTAGCTTATATCTTCAGGAACGTGTGTCTGAGAGAGCAGCGGGCAGCATGTGGTGCACATTGAAGGGGGCAAAACCAGCACAGAATTCTTCTTTTTTCTTCCTCTCATGCTTCCTGGCAGCATTTTAAATTTATTTATAATACTGCTGTCATTAATATTATGTTCACTTGGTTGAAATTATTTTGTTTCTGCCTTTGGAAATAGAGCTGCTCAAATCTGATAAATAATAACACATTATATAAGTACTGTGGATTATTTAACATTCTGATTAATGAGATATTTTCTAACCCAAAATGACAATCTTCAGAGGCATGCAGATGTAAGCTTGTCAATCTCAGATCATGAATAGTGTTTACATTTGAGAGATGAATCTGAAACACGGGTAGAGTGGTTCATTTTGCCTTCAAACATTTTTTATGTAATAATGGACTGAATAATCAGGATAAAAGGTTCTCATTAGATAGTGACCTTGTCTGTATGGCACCGAGCCAGACCAGATGACACGAGCTCCTCTGAAATTGCAAAGAGTTATTTTGGAATATAAAATCAGATTCTGCCCTAAGCAGAATCTTTCTATTTTGGTTGACTATCAAACAAGCACAGTGAAAAATGAATAGGGGGTAGGGGTACGGGGTGGGTCGTGTATGAAAGAGGGGAGGGTGGAACAGAGCTTCCTCCCCTGTAGCCTCTGCTATTCTCCCCTTCTACAAAGTGCATCTGGTGAGAGGACATGGAAACCACACTCTCTCCTTCATGCTTTTCAGCTGGAGGATGGCGGCTAATGGCACTTAAGCATCCGCCTTGTTGATGTATGAAAAGATTCCCTCTTCGCTCACTTAGTGCTGTCTGCCTGACACCACTAGCCTTGGCTGCCTGACACCACCAGCCTTGGCTGCCTGGGCCATGACCTGGCACAGGTGTCCTCCTCCAAATGTACTGCACTTAGAACCACATCTACTCTGTTAGGCTCTCTGCTGCTTTGTCGAGTTTCCTTTCACAGGCAGTACTCTTGGTAAGCTTCATCCTTGCTTTTAGAGATGAGTGTGTCTACAAGCATGTCTCTAAAGTCAGATTCCCAGTTGTGTCTTATTTTACTAAGAAGCAGAAAGTTTGGGGGAAGAAAAGCAAGATGCAAGCAAAAGGCAAGCAGCGGGGTCACCCTGAAATCAGTTCAACCCTCACTGATTCTAGGCTGATATTTTCTTTTTCGGGTACAAAAAAATTTTTAAATGTTTTTAAAATGCTCCATGCCACCCCAGAGTCATGAATCATATACAAAATGAAAGATATTACCTCCTCAAAAAAGACCTTAGAAGATGGTTTTAGAACAAAATGCTTCCAGCTGCTCTCCCAGGCATATATCCTCTGCCTCAGTGTTCAAAGCCCTTCCATTGCATCATCAGAGTTACAATGAGTAAAAGTAAATTTCTGGATAGCACGCTTCAACCAGATTAAACAGAATAAAATTATTCATATTAAACGTACTTTCTGCAGTGTTGGGAGCATTGGTATTCTCTCCTTCCTCCCTGTGGGAGGTATGTTTGAACTTGTGGTCCTCTTCCTCCCCCTCTTCAGCATATCCTACTGGCCTATTCAACCACAACACACAAGAGCCACCTTCCAAACACAAATGCATGCAGTCAAACATCTTGGTCATTTACAGTCTTCTTCACATTAATGCAGCAGTGTGTACTGTCAACAAGCAGCCCCTCAAATGGAAGATGACAACAGAGAAGAGGGGGAAAAAATCTGGTATTGCTGTTAAGAACTTAAGAGAAAAGGGGGTACTCAGAGTGGATAGGATCCTGGAGAATTCAAAACCAGGAGAATCAAGAAAAGAGGTGGCATGAAGCAAAGGCTTGAAGAAGCCAGTTCTCTGTGATACCCATGCCTGAAGACAGTGCTTCATGGAACCTAAAAACAGTGGCTTTTGAAGGAAAAACGAAAAACCAGAAATATAACCAATTAACTTACTTCCACTTCAAATAGCCAAATGAATGGTTACAGAATGGAAAACTACTATGTCAGCTCCAGCTCTAAAAGGAGTGACATGCTCATATCAGGAACATGAGCACGTTTATTGCACTGACCTCAACATGGAGACCCATTTGCAATTTCCAGAGTGAACCCAGGAGCTAGTAGAAAATGAAGATCCTGTTCTCAGGTCAGTGCTGACAGCTGTTTTAAGCACCATAGAGACCCACGCTCTTGCACCTGTGATACAAGCACACATTTTTGGCAGCAGGATTTCTGGCTTTGAGATAGACTACTGGCAAGCTACCCATCCTCCAAAGACAGCAGAGGCTTTCTCTATATGGGGACTCAGGTGCCCACCCAGCTTAGTTCTAGCCTTGGTGTTAGGGAATGACTTTCTAGAAACCTTTGGGAGCGGGGGCCTTAGCAACATTGACTGTCCTAAATGCTGTGTCCAGAACTGTGCAACTCTGACTCTGAACAATACATGGGGTCTATCATTGGTGCCAAATAAGCCTACCTGAAACCTAGCAATTTTTAGAACAATAAAATTAATCTGAAACTGTAACCCTCCTGGCTTGAGGCCTGCCTCTCATAACCACACCTCTCTGCCCACCTCCTGCTATTTGCCACACCTCGATCCTCGTTCCAGTTACATCAGAAGTCCCACCTCTGCAGATCAAGAGAAGTCGCTGATTGGGCTGGCATGCTGACGAACTTATGGGAGGGGTTTACCTCACCTATTCTATCTGTTGGCTTGTTACTAATAGGGCATTAAATTCAAGATGGCTGAGTGTTCACGACTCCCGTCTAATTTTGTTAAACCATCCACGTGGACAGGTATACCTTTGGCCACCCTGTATTCTCCCAAACTCTCTCTTACTGTTGCTCTTCTTTCTAACTCCATCTTCCAGAATAACCCTCTCTCTTTAACGTTACTGCTGGGCGGTAACATGAAACTAATCTAATTATGTCAACTAAAAGTACAAGGCTAATTTGGGTAGCACACATATACACACACACTGAAGGCCCCAATTTCTTTATAGTAAAGAAATTGACTCATTAAATTTAAACATAAAAACAGTAAGTTTTTTCATACAAGGCAGTAAAAATGAAAGGGAAGTGTCATGGGTTTCATTCTTGTTCACACAAACACAAAAATGTTTTAGCAATTTATTCCATTCAAAGTGAAAATTGTTGTTCGGAACCACTGTGCTAGAGAAAAGCATAAGTTGTTAACTTCTCTGTCATCCTTAATCTGTTGTCTTTGATAACAGATTAAGAAGAATGCATCACTACTGTCTGGACTGTTTCTCTCTTTAAGCGTATGCCCATGCCATTGAGCAAGGGAAATCTTGACTTTCCAACACAAATATATGAGGGCTTTTTCCTTGAGTCTTTCGTAAGTATTGGTGTTTCATCTGGAATTAGCATTTCCTTCACCCTGAGCTGCTGCAAAGAATAAAATCATGAAGTATTGCAGTCATTTTCTCTGTTCATCTGCATAGATTTCATGCTTCACATGTGCTCTTCTCTCTAGTTCCTCGGGTGGTTTAGGAGGTGTGTAGCTCTGTATCATCCACAGCGAGCAGTAGATCCTGGCTTTGGTCAGCATTCTGTAAACATACTTACATGCTTACATGCTTACATCTATGGTTGTGTTATTTAGAAAATGTAACAGTGATATTAGTAATACTTTTTAATGGAAAAGTGGAAACAGACCTCAAAGCATTGATTTCAGGATGTCTACTTTTCTGGGAACACAGCTCATAATTTACGATTTGCTGTTAAGCGTGGATAAGAATGCTGGCTTACCTGCAGCAGCTGCTGCCACCTCATTTTGTGTTCATGATAATGAAGTGAAAATTTTGGCAAGTGAAAACTGTTGTTTAAAACCTAAGAGGCTGGAAGCATCTGTCAAGCAGTGTATTCAGGCCCGAGCCGAATGGTTTACAAAGCAGATGATAAGTGTGTACATGTTGTGAATTGCGGATGTATGTTGCTTTCCTAAGTTTTGTATACAAAGTGGTGAAAGTTTTCATTCTCTTAATGTGACTCATCAATACAGCAGATGAAATGTTTGATAGAAACATTGCTGTCATTTCTAATGAATTCATAAGCTATTGTTCAACTCCCTTTTACTCTGCAAGCCCAGCTGAGAGCTCAGGAGTTCGTGTTCAATCAGCACAGCGTATGTCTGCCATCCTCAGAATATTGGGATAATGACCAACATCCTTTTGTCCTTTTGTGTGTATGTGTGTGTGTGTGTGTGTGTGTGTGTGTGTGTGTAAAAACAAATGCAAATTTGTCATATTTGATTTAAGAAGACCCTGAGTTTAACTTCTCTAAGGACCGTTTTGTATAAACTCATTAAACCCCAACATATTTTTTGAGTATACTTTGGTTTTTCTTCCAGAATAACCAAATATACCTTCTTACAGCCTCAGGGATAATACACAAAAAGTTATAGTTGGTAGCAGGAGTCAAAGCAGATCAGAGCATAGAAAGTATAGTGTTTTTTTTTTTTGTTTTGTTTTTTATTGAAGTTTGAGACCCAAAGAAAAGATTTGGAGAACAGACACCAGTATCTACAGCCTCCAATCAGAACAGCTTCAAGACATGTCATCTGGGCACCCGTGAAGATGAGACACACTAGTGGACAAGAAAAACAAAACCTTAAGTCACTCCCTATAGCAAGCAAAGGTGGCCATCACATCCTGACAGGAAATGCCAGGATTGTCTCCTAAATGTCTGCAAATCTCTCTCTCTTCCTCCCTCCCTCTCTCTCCCCCTCTCTCTCTCCCTCTCCCCCCTCTCTCTCCCTCTGTCTCCTCTTCCTCTCCTCTCTCTCTCCCTCCTTTTCTCCTCTCTCTCTCCTCTTTCTCCCCTCTCTCTCCTCTTTCTCCCCTCTCTCTCCTCTCTCCCCTTTTAATTATCTGTGAGGTGCCTAAAGGCAGTCATTGGTTTCAAATAGCTTCTGCAGAAAGAAAGTGGATACTTGAAAAACAGTTGCTATTTAAGTTAGAAAGTTATATTATATGCAATAGCTTATAATTTTTGAATTAGCTTCACCAACAGCAAAATAATGGAGGGAACAAACAATATGGAATTTAGAGCCCAACGCAACCAGAAAATGTGAGAGTGGAGCTGGTATCAGTGGGTAGTGGGAATGGAAGAGGTGGAAGACAAGAATCGCGCCATGCATTTCCTCTCATGGTATGTATCTTGGACTCATCTTGCATTGCAGGCTTTTATCCTCATGTCAGAGACCCAGCCACTGGTTATTCTGCACTCAAACACTTTCAGACTCAAAACTCCATGGAGTTTTCCTGTCAGCTTGAAGAAATCCCAAAAGAGAATGCCCACATTGGGACTCTATGCCTGCTACAGTCTTTCCAGCCTGAACGACTGTATATTATAGAGAGTTTAGTGAGGAATGCAGCACTTTGATTAGCAGTGCCCATCAAAGAGGCATCATTAGCTTAGAAGAACACTCGCATCAAAGAAAAGAGAAAAGTCACAGGGAGTACTGCTGATTGATATCAGTAGTGAGGATCTTAAGAGAGTCAAAGTAAATGAGCTCAACAAAACAGAAATAACTAAGAAGGAAAATTATCATGAAAGCAAGAGAAAATGTTAACATACCTGTGGCTCATGTAGTGGGTCCGCAAAGACAATGAATCCAACCAAGACATAAACATGTTGATGGCAGTATGTTAAATTGAATTTATTAAAAAAAAAATGAACAGCACTAGCTAATTACATATATCATATTTAATATACATTATATTGTATATAATATATGGCATATAATATGATATATCACAATATAGCATTTATTGTATTTTGACACTTGCCTCTGTAAGTATAATATTATATTCTCATTTCATAGATAACCAAAGTGAAGCATAAAAATTGAATGACTTAGAACAAATTACAATGTCAGAAACTGATCCAGGTAATAATATACAGAGTCTGCTGTACAGCACCTCACAATTGAGAAGTACCCATTACATTGAAAGATAGTCACAGACAAAACAAAGGGGCACTCAAAATCAGGGCTTTTGGCTAGGCAGTCACCAGTCAATGTCTGTTTGGAAATTAAAGCAAGTGAAGGAGCTGCCATGAATGTTCTCTTATGTGCCCTATCATGGTCTTCGGTCGTATGTTTGAACAAACATAAAACATTCATTTGCTTTTTCAAAATAAAAATTGTAAAGGGTTATGAACTTGTGTTGTTACTAGGATGCAGATACATTAAGCTTAACTTCCTAGAATTCAATACTAGAAAGGAAGCAAAACTACAAAATGAGGTGTTAAGACCTGGCACCCTATCCCCAGGGCAGTATCAGCTCAAAGATCCCCAGATAGTAGCCAATGGTAACCAGATACAAAAGCAGTAATTGGGATCCATGGCAACTGCTGGGACTGAGGTGATCCAGAATAAAAGCAACAGGTTTATGAATCATATTCAACAATTCATGGATTAGAAATGCCTTACAGTAAATCAATTAAAATATATACTCAATTATCTTCAAGGTAATATGCCTCAGAAGAGCAAAAGTTCTTTGTGAGCATTACCTCAGGAGCAATAGAAGATACTTCAAATTAAATAACCCAAGAATAAAAGATTCCACATGTAAAAACACAGTCAGGAACGGACAGCCAACTAGTGAATTATTTTTGTAATACACATATGGGTCAATATGTTAATTTCATTATTAAAGAGATCCTGCTCACTCAAAGAAAAATTACAGTAGCTATATCACTTCAGCAAACAACTCACAGGACAAATAAATTATCAATAACAGATGAAATGATACTTCATAAAAGAATGCCAAAGATTAAAAATGAAAAAGCTACAAAACAAATAAAAATGAAAATAAATCAACAGCAAGATTAACCAGATGTCAAGGTCACTGAATGTCGATGAACTTTTATACATTTGGAATTGCCCTTTTGAAGATGTGGACCTTCAATTTAAATTTCATAAAATTTTAACTGTCCTGTAATTTTTAAAATTTGCTACTTTATTTAAACCTTTAAGTAAAAGTTTAATTTATTTAAATTTAAAAATGAGGAATCGGGGTTTAAAGAAACAAGTTGAGAAAAGTAACAGATAAAAATTTGTGCAACAGCCGGGCGGTGGTGGCGCACGCCTTTAATCTCAGCATTTGGAAGGCAGAGGCAGGCGGATTTCTGAGTTCGAGGCCAGCCTGGTCTACAAAGTGAGCTCCAGGACAGCCAGGGCTATACAGAGAAACCCTGTCTCAAAAACGCCCCACAAAAAAATTTGTGTAAAAATAAAAGTGGAAATCTAGTCTTCTGTATCAGCACATACTGGTATAAACTGGACCAGTTCCTCTGGTGAGCATTATGCAATTATATAGGCATATTGTGAATCTAAAATTCAAATTCTAGAATTGTACTATAATAATTTAAAAATATATAGTCAGTGATATACACAGTATTATATTCAAGGTTAGGACATTGGAAGACCTTATTTATTCCTCAATAAACTTGCATAAATATATAAAAAAAAATTGTGAACTTGGAGTTTTATATATGTTTGGAAAGGTATAAGGAACCAAATCTTGCCCAAAGCCTATTTTTACAAATAAATGGCAATTAGGTTGCAACCATTCATTAATTCATTCATTCATTTGTTATAGCAACTTTTGAAGCTCAAAGGTTGTGGACACAAACCCTATAATCTATAGTATATCACTATACATCTGACCTCTGTTCCTTCACAGAAAGTTTGGCAATCTCTTTTCCATTGACACACAACACATTGGTACTTACGGCAGCAGTAAGAATTCAAACTGGCTTTATATGTATATGTGAATATGTAGAATTCTTTAAAAAAAATCTCATACACAAACTTAGGTGAATTTGTCTTGGCTGACCAATAAAGTATATTAAATTACTTTAAAGACTTGTATCTGACCATAGATATTCAAACAAAGTCAGCCAGGCATAAAGAATATAGAGGATCACTGCAAACAGGTAGATTGCATAGGTGACTGAGCTGAGTCTAAACTCAGATAAGAAATGAGTAGTAACACTCTACAGTCATGTATCACATAATCACCAGGACACGTGGTATGAGAAATGTGTCCTTAAACTGGCTTCTTCTGGAAAGGCGAGAAAGTGAAGCTACATAGTTCGGGAGAATAGACACTACTATACATCTAACCTCTGTGGGAAAGTCTGTTGGTTCAAAACTTCAAGGCCATGCAGCATGTCACAGTATTGAGTCAATTGTAATAATCCATGAAAGCATGTCTAAGCTTAGAAAAAAAATGTGTAGTCAAATACCAGACAAAAATATTTTTTTGTCCCCACTACACACTTATGGGATCAGTCTGGACTAAAACATGACTGCTAGACTAGATAAGTCAGTGATCTATTGCTGTGAAGAATATGGCATGGAAACCCTTCTAAAGGAAAACATTTAACTAAGACAAGTTCTGATGTTTAGATCATTATCACCATGGCAGGAGTAGAGGTAGCTGAGAGTTCTACACCCAGATCAGAAGGCAGCAGGAAAAGAGCAAGTCACTGGGTCTGGTTTGAGCTTCTGAAAACCCAAAACCTACTCCCAGTGACACACTTCCTCCAACAAGGCCACCCCTACCCCAACAAGGCCACACCCACCCCAACAAAGACATACCTACTCCTCCAAATGCCACTCTCTATACATTCAAATATACGAGCCTTTGGGGGCCATTCTTATTAAAAACCACCATACAGACCATGACTGTATGTTACACCATATGCTCCACGGAGTGATTTTATGTGGTTGACACATATTTTCTCCTCTCTCACAAGTTAAATTGAACAAAAATAAATGTTTTTAGATTAATATATTAAGGACATGTTGTTAAATATGTATGCCAGATTGTACAATAGAACATCGAGTCGGAAAATGGACATATTCTTGTAGTTAATTTTTTATTCAAACTGTTTTATTAAAATGATTGTTCCTTTTATAATGTGGTAAAATCTCCAAGTGAAATTCAAAGAAACCTAGATGTGTGAGACTGAATTATCTCCTAATTGAATGCAATAACTTTTGATTAGCACTGATAAAGTTGGAAGTAGTGCAATTTATTATAATACATTTTTATTGTAATCCTTTCTGCTATAGCCAAAACACTTTTGGAATGGCAGAGTTCAGAATTGAGAAAAATTAATTCAACTTCATATTTCAAATCACTCAAGAGCACCTTATTTACTCCCATATAGACCCTCTTGTATATTTTACCACTTCCAGCACTTAGAAGGAAATATTTGACATTTCCTTCCACAAAGTTTTTTCTCAGTGGGCTATCGCAAATGTCAACAAAAACAGCAGGAGAGTCCATGATTTGGAAAGAGCAATTGAACAAGCACAAATGACCCCTGTTTGCTTAGAATAAAATGAAGTGTTTACCTCCATGTTTGACAGTTTTAAAGAATTTTCACAAGGAAAAATTATGCTTTAAATCAGTACTCTTCAAATTCTGTCCCTCCACACACACAAGACTTCTGTGGTACTGCTCCAGGAGCTGTTAAAATTTTAAATTTATTTTAAAAATGTGCTTCAACTACTTTTAAATTTATGAGTAAAAGCAAGCATATGTTATTGAGTTCTTTCTCAAGTGTTCATTCATTGAAGACCATCAAAACTCTTCGTTTGGATGCCTCAGTTTAGCTTGAGTCACATAGCGTGGCTCTATTTGTACATGTGGGGCAGAATAATTAACATGAATTTTTGCCATAGAATTTATGGCTGAGCTCATAAACCTATCACTGGGCAGATTCCAGTGGGTCCCATCCCCAGGCTTGCCTTCAGACAGCTTTTGCAGCAATCCAAGTACCAAAAGAAGATATGTGGCCCTGATCTACTGGACTTCTATTCTAGATACTATTACCTGTGGCTTGTAGCATCAGTCTTAAGCCTGTGATATCATTTTATTTGTTATCTCATAGCAGCATATGCCTTACTCTCATCTCCATTTAGTACTGGAGATATCCCTTGGTTATATTACTGGTCATACATAACACAGGGAGTCTAGAGCTGGCCTGTTGAAAGCTGGGTAGTATTCTAGAGTGCCTGATCCTAACATAGTAACTGATCAGGCATCTAAAAATACCCAGGCTTGGAAAAAAAGTGTTGGTAGACAAATTACTCTTTTTAGTGCTCTTCTGGTTCTTTTTGAACAACATATTAACAGTGCATAGGACTTGGATTGACCCCTGGTACCAGCAATAGCACACCAACAACAAACTCCTACACATCTGGCTAGCTCAGAAAAAAATAGCCTGCTGAAAATTTCTGGAAAGACAAAGATAAATAAAGCTGGGTTAACAAGACTGTAGCAAATATCTGGTACATCAGTGACCCAAAGATGTTGCACAGCAATAAACATCAAGATCCTTCTGGAAATAATGGATTCTCTTAGTTCTCAAAGTAAATTATGAAATAGTCATGCATCTGGAAGAATTCATGGAGATTTTAAAAATCAGTTGTCTTGCGGAAACTCAGTGAACTTAAAGAAAAAAGAAAAACATTTCAGTACTCTAAAGAATTTCACAAAGATGAGATCAATTAAAAAGCAAAAGAACTTCTTAAGGTAAAGTAAAATACTGTCAGTAGGCTTGATGGTATTTATACATCCTAGACGTCAGCCCTATTTGGTCAGTCTCATCTGTGTCATTCCTAACTCCAAGTTTTGATCCCTGCCTCATATTCTGTAGAGGGACATTCTCTAATTGTTTGATTGGGCAAATAAAGACATCAGAAGCCAATCACTGGCCAAAGATATAGAGGCTGGTTTTCAGGTCCCAGGACAAAGTCGAGGGACAAGATTGGGGGGAAAAAAGGCTTTTTCAGCCAGGCTGTGGAGATGAGAAAATAGACATTATGTAGGATTATTCCAACCAGAGGTGACCTCCAGGTGTTCTCAAGAGGGTCAGGTGTTGGGCAGCTTAACAAGCCAGCCATGGAAGCTGGGTGAGGCAGAACAGGCAGCTTCTCAGGAATATAGGCAGCAGCTGTTCTAGGAGCATAGCCAAGATCTCCAGAAAGAATCAGCTAGCCATAGGGGATGACTAGAGGACAGGCAAGTGGTTGCTAGTCCCGGAGCCTAGCCAGAGAAAGAACATACATTTTTAAACTCACACACAATATCCTGTATGCCAACTAAATCTGGTCAGTTTACCAGACCCTAGACTGATACCACAGTCAATGTCCAAGCTTTACCTGGATGCATACCCTATGCTAAATTCTAGTCTAGTGAGTTTCCTGAGCCCTAGGCCACCTGCCCCCTTTCCCATCCCCAGCCTCCCAATAAGCTTAGGTCACACACTTGTGTTCCATCTCAGGTGCAGAAGATACCATAAAAAAAAATTGACACAACAGTCAATGAAAATGCAAAAAGCTCCTAACCAAAAACCTCCAGGAAGTCCAAGACTCAACGAGAAGACCAATTTTAAAGATAATAGGTATACAAGAGAGCAAAGATTCCCAACTTAAAGGGCCAGTAAATATATTCAACAAAATTATAGAAGAAAACATCGCTAACCTAAAGAAAGAGATGCCCATGAACATACAAGAAGCCTACAGAACTCCAAATAGGCTGGACCACAAAAGATACTCCTCCCATCACATAATAATCGAAACACCAAATGCACAAAACAAAGAATATTAAAAACAGTAAGGGGAAAAAGGTCAAGTAACATATAAAGGCAGACCTATCAGAATTACACCAGATTTCTCACTAGAGACTATGAAAGCCAGAAGATTCTGGAGGATGTCATACAGACCCCAAGAGAATACAAATGCCAGCCCAGGCTACTATATCCATCAAAACTCTCAATTAACATAGATGGAGAAAACAAGATATTCCAGGACAAAACAAAATTTACACAATATCTTTCCATAAATCCCAAACTACTAAGGATAATAGATGGAAAACTCAAACATGAGGAGGGAAACTACACCCTAAAAAAAGCAAAAAAGTGATCTTCTTTCAACAAACCCAAAGGAAGATAGCCACACAAACATAGTTCCACCTCTAACAAGAAAAATAACAGGAAGCAACAATCACAATTATTAATAGCTCTTAGCATCAATGGACTCAATTCCCCAATAAAAAGACATAGACTAACAGACCCAGCATTTTGCTGCATACAAGAAAGGCACCTCAGTGACAAAGACAGACGTTGCCTCAGAATAAAGGCAGGAAAAAAAATTCCAAGCAAATGGTTCCAAGAACCAAGCTGAAGTAGCCATTCTAAAATCAAATAAAATTGACTTTCAACCAAAAGTTATCAAAGAAGATAAGGAAGGACACTTCATACTTGTCAAAAGAAAAATCTACCAAGATGAACTCTCAATTCTGAACATCTATGCTCCAAATGCAAGGGCACCCACATTCATAAAAGAAACTTTACTAAAGTTCAAAGCATACATTGCATCTCACACAATAATAGTGGAAGACTTTAACAGCCCACTCTCAGCCATGGACAGATCATAGAAAGAGAAACTAAACAGACACAGTGAAACTAACAGAAGTTGTGAACCAAAAGGATTTAACAGATATCTAAAGAACATTTCATCTTAAAATAAAAGAATATACCTTCTCAACACCTCGTGGTACCTTCTCCAAAATTGACCATATAATTGATCACAAAACAGACCTCATCAGATAATAGAAAATTGAAATAATCCTATGCATCCCATCAGATGACTAAGGCTGGTCTTCAAAGAAGACCTAATGTCAATATTCTTCAAACTATTCTACAAAATAGAAACAGATGGAACATTACCCAAATTGTTCTATGAAGCCACAATTACGCTTATACCTAAACTACACAAAGACCCAAGAATAGAGAACTTCGGACCAATTATCCTTATGAATGTCGATGTAAAAATACTCAATAAAATTCTCACAAACTGAATCAAGGACACATCAAAACAATCATCCATCATGATCAAGTAGGCTTCATCACAGGGATGCAGGGGTGGCTCAATATGTGGAAATCCATCAATGTAATCCATCAATGTAAACTATATATATACAAACTTTAAAAAACCTACATGATCTCTCATTATATGTGAAGAAAGCATTTGACAAACTTCAACACCCCTTTATGATAAAAGTCTTGGAAAGATCAAGAATTCAAGGCCCATACCTGAACATAGTAAAAGCAATATACAGCAAACCAGTAGCCAACATCAAATAAATGGAGAGAAACTTGAAGCAATCCCACTAAAATCAGGGACTAGACAAGGCTGTCCACTCCCTCCCTACATATTTAATATAGTACTCAAAGCCTTAGCCAGAGCAATTAGACAACAAAAGAAGGTCAAAAGGATTCAAATTGGAAAGGAAGTAGTCAAAATATCACTATTTGCAGATGATATGATAGTATACCCAAAAACTCCACCAGAGAACTCCTAAACCTGATACACAACTTCAGCAGACTGGCTGGATATAAAATTAACTCAAACAAATCAGTATTCTTCCTCTACTCAAAGGATAAACAGGCTGAGAAAGAAATTAGGGAAACGACATTGGTATGACTCTAGCTAAGCAAGTGAAATATCTGTATGACAAGAACTTCAAGTCTCTGAAGAAAGAAATTGAAGAAGATCTCAGAAGATGGAAAGATCTCCCTTGCTCATGGATTGGCAGGATTTATATAGTAAAAATGGCCAACTTGCTGAAAGTAATCTACAGATTTAATGCAATCTCCATCAAAATTCCAACTCAATTCTTCATAGAGTTAGAAAGAGCAATTCTCAAATTCATTTGGAGTAACAAAAAAACCCAGGATAGCAAAAACTGTTCTCAACAATAAAAGAACTTCTAGGGGAATCACCGTCCCTGACCTCAAGCTGTTCTACAGAGTAATAGTGATAAAAACTGCATGGAATAGAGTTGAAGACCCATAAATGAATCCACACACCTATGGTCCCTTGATCTTTGACAAAGAAGCTAAAACCATATATTTGTTGAAAAAAGACAGCATTTTCAACAAATGGTGCTGGCTCAACTGGTGGTCAGCATGTAGAAAAATGCAAATTGACCCATTTTTATCTCCTTATACAAAGCTCAAGTCCAAGTGCATCAAGGACCTCCACATAAAACCAGATACACTGAAACTAGCAGAAGGGAAAGTGGGAAAGAGCCTCGAGCACATGGGCACAGGGGCAATTTTCCTGAACAGAACACCAATGGTTTATACTCTGAGATCAAGACTCAATAAATGCATCCCATAAAATTGCAAAGATTCTGTAAGGCAAATGACACTGTCAAAAGGACAAAATGGCAACCAACAAATTGTGAAAGTATTTTTATCAACCCCACATCCAATTGAGAGCTAATATCCAATATATACAAAGAACTCAAGAAGTTAGACTCCAGAGAACTAAATAACCCTATTAAAAACAGGATACAAAGCTAAACAAAGAATTCTCAACTGAAGAATAATGAATGGCTGAGAGGCACCTAAAGAAATGTTCAATATTTAGTCATTGGGGAAATGCAAATCAAAATAACCCTGGGATTCCAACTCACACCAGCCAGAATATCTAAGATCAAAATGTCTGGCAACAGTAGATGCTTGCAAGGATGTGGAGAAAGAGGAACACTCCTCCATTGTTGGTGGGATTGCAAGCTGGTACAACCACTCTGGAAATCAGTCTGGTGGGTGGTTCCTCAGAAAATTGGACATAATATTACCTGAGGATCCAGCTATACCACTCCTGGGCAGAAGATGCTTCAACATGTAATAAAGACACATGCTCCACTATGTTCATAGCACCCTTATTTATAATAGCCAGAAAGTGGAACAACCCAGATGTCCTTCAACAGAGGATTGGATACAGAAAATGTGGTACATTTACACAATGGAGTACTACTCATTCATTAAAATGAATTCATGACATTCTTAGGCAAATGGATGGAACTAGAAAATATCATCCTGAGTGAAGTAACCCAATCACAAAAGAACACACATGGTATATATTCACTGATAAGTGGATATTAGCTCAAAAGCTCAGAATACCCAAGATACAATTCACAGAGCATATGAAGCTCAAGAAGAAGGAAGACCAAAGTGTGGGTGCTTTGGTGCTTCTTAGAAGGAGGGACAATATACTCAGGGGAGCACATACAGAAACAAACTGTGGAGCACAGACTGAAGAAAAGGCCATCCGGAGACTGCCCCACTTGTTGATCCATCCCATATACAGTCACTACACCCAGACACTATTGTGGACACCAGGAAGTGCATGGTGGGAGGAGCCTGATATAGCTGTCTCCTGAGAAGCTCTGCCAGAGCCTGACAAATACAGAGGCAGATGTTTGAAGCCAACCATTGAACTGAGCATGGGGTCCCTAATGGAAGAGTTAGAGAAAGAACTGAAGGAGCTGAAGGGGTTTGCAACCCCATAGAAAGAACAACATCAACCAAATAGACCCGCCAGAGCTCTCAGGGACTAAACCACCAACCAAAGAGTACACATGGAGGGACCCAGGTGTCTCCAGCTGTGTATATAGCAGAGGATAGCCTTGTTGGGCATTAGTGGGAGAAGAAGTCCTTGATCCTGTGAAGGCTCAGTGCCCCATTGTAGGGGAATGCAAGGGTGGAGCACGGGAGTGGGTGTTAGCATTCTGTATAAATTCTGCCCCCACAGATACCTGGTAGCAGCCAGGTATGCTCCTCCCCATGGTTACCTGGCAATGGCCAGGTAGGCCTGGCCCTATAAAAGAGGCTCCTTCCCCCTCCTCTCTCTCTTACTCCCACTTCTCTCCCTTGCTCTTGCCCCCTTGTTCCCCTTCTCTCTCCATTCCTTTCACCCTCTCTCCACGTGGTCATGACCATCCCCTACTTGTCTACTATCTCCTCTCTGCATTTCTCTACCTCTGCTACCCTCTTAACTCCCCTCCCCATGCCCTAAACAAACTCTATTCTATACTATACTGGCATGTGTCTGGTCCCTCAGGGGAAAGAGATGCCTAGGCATGGGCCCACTGAGGCAACCCTTTCCCCCACACCTTGCCAGAACATATTCTTATAGCTCTTTCTCTTTTTATGATCACAACAGTGGGTGGATGGGTGGGGGAATAACCCCTTCCCATCGAAGTGGTAGGAAGAGGGATGTGATACAGAGTTTCTGGGAGGGTGGGAACTGGGCAAGGTGTTAACATTTGAAATATATAAAAAAGAAAATATCCAATAAAAGATAAAAATAAAAATAAATTAAAAATAATGTTCTAAGCCAGCCTGAGCTACATAGTGGAACTCTATCACAAAGAAATTAAAGTATTACTACTATTACTACTACTACTGCTACTACTACTACTACTACTACTACTACTACTACTACTAATAATAATAATAATAATAATAATCATAGCAACAACAATAATAATGATAACCCACAAAAGGAATATGCAGGATCTGTGGGACACTATGGAAAGTCCAAATTTTCCAATAATAACCCTATATGAAGGAGCAAAATCCCAGGTAGAAAGCATATACCAGGTCATTAAGATCATAAAAGAAAACTTTCCAAAACAACAGAAATATATACACATACAGAAACAAGAAGCACACTGAACACCAAATAGGCAGTACCAGAAAAGGAAGTCTGTGGAGTATTAAAATACTAAATCTAGAATGTTTGGTGAAAGAGGCATATAGGCACTAGCTCGACTTCTTCATGTTCAAATGAGTTGTGTAGTTATTGTTCTTGGCAATGAGACAATCCATTGTCTTAGTAAGAACCTGGATTGATAGGGGATTTTCTTGGAACCCTTTTGGTCAACAACTCAGTTGAACACAACCCAGTCTACTACTGAAAGCCTCCTTTGGTGACAAGGGATGCCAGTTGAGACTCCATCGCCCCCATCGTTAAGAGACCTCATTAGGATCAACATCATATGTTTCAGGAAGATTCTACTACACTGGGTACCCATATTATCCCTCAAATGCCCCTTAATTCCAGCTGTTTCTCAATGATCTCCCTCCCTCAGCCTTATCTTTTTTGTGTGGAGGGGCAGTGTTTGATACAGAGTTTCTCTGTATAGCCCTGGCTGTCCTGGAACTCACTCTGTAGACCAGGCTAGCCTCGAACTCAGAAATTCACCTGCCTCTGCCTCACAAGTGCTGGGATTAAAGGCATGCACCACCACTGCCCGGCTTCCCTCAACTTTATCTTCCCTCCAACTCCCCACATGATCCTCCCATCTCTGTCCCTACCCTAAGTGCATCTATAAAATCTATTCTGTTTTTCCTTCCCAAGAAGATCCATGTGTCTCCTCTAGTTCCTTCCTCTATACCTAATCTCTCCAGGTCTATGGTTTATAGGTTATTTATCATTTATTTATTGGCTAATAAACACATTCAACTAAACATATTTTAGTTTCTTATATTTCCATATTTTTCTTTCTGCGTCTGGGTTACCTCACTTAGGAGTTTTGTTTGTTTGTTTGTTTGTTTTGTTTTGTTTTGTTTTTTAGTTCTATCCATTTGCCTGAAATTTTTATGATGTCATTTTCTTAAACAGCTTAGTAATACTCCATTGTGTAAATGTACCACATTTTCTTTGTGTATTCTTGTTTTGAAGGACATTTAGGTTGTTTCCAATTTCTGGCTATTACAAATAGAGCAGTAATGATCATGTTCAAGAAAGTGTCTCTGTGGCAAAATGAAACATCCTCGGGTATATGCCCAAAAATACAGTTGGGTCTTTAGGTAGAGTGATTCTCAACTTTCTAAGGAACTGCCACATTCATTTTCATAGTGGCTGTACAAATTTGCACTCCCATCAGCAATGGAGGAATCTCATCATATTCTACATCCTCACCAACATAAGTGGTAACATGCTTATGTTGTAACTCCAACAAAAAAGGAAGAGTAAATAACAATCCAGGCACAAAATCTTTTTCTGTGTTCCTGCCTGCAAGATATGCCATACTAAAGGTGGCACAGACCTATAGAGAGTAGAAAAGCAATACTTGATTTTACTTAAGACCTAATTCATGAGATGCAACCCATAATCAACACTGCTTGGGTGACCACCAACCAGAGACTAGATTGCCTAGAGACACAGGGTAAAACCAAACACTATGGGCCTAAAAGATTATCAATAAAATGGCTTCTAATGATATTCTGCAATACTCATAGATTAGTGCCTTATTCAGTTATCATCAGAGAAGTTTCTTCCTGCTGCAGAAGACAGAACAGAGGCAGAGACTCATAGTCAAGCATTACACGAAAAGAGTGTCCTTGGACCACACAACTCTAAATGGCATGTCTCCATTGAATCCCTTCTTCAGATCTCAAAGTACCCTGCATTAGATAAAGCAGTAGGACCCCTGAGTGTGTGAATGAATGTATCTCTGATTCTTTTGTCTACTTTTGGGCTCTTTTCTGTCTGTTGGTTTGCCTTACCCAGCATTGATATATTTTTGTTTTATCTTACTATATTTTATGTTATTATTATCCCAAAGAAGCCTATTTGTTTCCTAATGAGAGACAGAAGGGGGTGGATCTAGATGGGATAGGCAGGAAGGTGAAAAAAAAAGAAAAAAATACTAAATATATAATAACAATGAACAAGTATCTGAAACTGAAAGAATAAAAGAGAAACAAACAAACAAACAAACAAACAAAAACCAAGTAAAACCAGAAGTCACATATAAAGGAAAACCCATCAAAATAATAGCTGGTTTCTCAGTGGAAGCCAGAACTACCTGGAACAATGTATTCCAAGTTCTAAAAGACTATGGATGCCAGCCTAGATGACTATGTCTGCCTTCATACTTGAAGGAGAAAGAAAACTTTCTAATGATATAAACATGCTAAAAGGGCTCATGCTTACCAAGCCTATAATCCAAACTGAGAATAGGAATCTAAGTAGCCAAGAGGCTGTAGAAAGAAAGCAAATGAAGTTAGAGTTAGTGAAATAACTAAGCAAAACCAATACAAAAACAATAAAATAGTTGCAATCCATATACAATTTTCAATATTAACTTTAAATAATAATGGCTTCAACCACATAACCGTAATCTATGGATCAGCTGAATGAGTTAAGAAACCAAGTTTTTCTGTTATCTATAGGAAATGTATCCTAGTTTTAAAGATAAGCACCACCTTAAAATGAAAAGTTAGAAAAAAGTATTCCAAGAAAATGGGACTAGAGGAAACAGATGTTGCTCTCCTAAAATCTGATAAAATAGACTTCAAATTAAAACAAATCAGAAGATACAAAGAAAAACACTCCATTTTAATTACGGATCCAATTAACCAAGAAGACATTACAATCATATGTCTCTCAAATTCTGGTGTAACAAAATTTGCAAAATAAATAAATAAATAAAATGTACTACTGAAATTAAAGACACAAATTAACATCAACCCCATTATGGTAGATTATTTTAATATCGTAATTCTTACCTAGACAAAAAGAAAGCAAAGAAGCATGAGGAAAGAATGACATCTCATCATTTATGCTTAACAGATATCTACAGGATATTTGACCCAAACACCAAAAAATTTTACTCAGCAGCACACAGAAACTACTCTAAAACTGACTATGTTTTTGAACACAAAATAAACCTTAACAAATTCAGGGAAGAACAAACGAAATTTGGTGCATCATATCTGACTGCAGTGCTATAATGCTTCAAGTGAACAGCAAAAGAATCCCTAATATTTGCACACACTCATGGAAGTAAAAGAGAATCACAATGAATGACGAGTAGGTCAAAAAATAAATCAAGAAACTCCTTTAAAGTCTCAGGAATTAGAAAAATACAATAAAAACACAATATAAAAAACCTTTGGGACGCTGGGAAGGGAACTCCACTGCCTGTCCAACAGCCCCCAGAGGAGGCTTCACTCCCAGGTGCTCTAGCACAACTAGGATCTTAGGATCCCAGAATCCCAGGATCCCAGGATCCCAGGATCCCAGGAGCTTAGTCACACCAGGATCTCAGGGTCTCAGAGGCAGCTTGATTCCCAGGAACTCTGACACACCCAGAATCTCAGGATCACAGGATCCTAGAATCACAGGATCACAGAGACAGCTGGACTCTGAGGAGCAATGACTCAATCAGGATTACCGGAAGGACAGGCTCCTGTCAGATATATCGAGGGAAGGGAGCACTAACGATAATCAGAAGGCTGGGGCAGGGGGCAAGTATAAGAACAGAAACAACAGAAACCAAGGTTACATGGCATCATCACAACCCAATTCTCCAACCATAACAAGTCCTGGACACACCATCACACCAGAAAAGCAAGATTCAGGTCTAAAGTCACTTCTCATGACAATGATGGAGGATTTTAAGAAAAACATATAACTCCTTTAAAGAAAATAGGAGAGGACAGGTAAACAGCTAGAAGCCCTTAAAAAGGAAACACACACACACACACACACACACACACACACACACACAAATCCCTTAAAGAATTACAGGAACACACAAACAGGTGAAGGAAATTAACAAAACCAGCCGGAATCTAAAAATGGAAATAGCAACAATAAAGAAATCACAAAGGGAGACAACCCTTGGGTTAGAAAACCTAGGAAAAGAGATCAGGAGTCATAGATGCAAGCATCACCAATAGAATACAAGAGATAGAAGAATCTCAGGAGCAGAAGATATCTTAGAAAACATTGACACAACAGTCAAAGAAAATGCAAAATGCAAAAAGCTCCTAACCCAAAACACCCAGAAAATCCAGGACACAATGAGAAAACCAAACCTAAGGATAGTAGATATAGAAGAGAGCAAAGATTCCCAACTTAAAGGGCCAGTAAATATATTCAACAAAATTATAGAAGAAAAATTCCCCAACCTAAAGAGATGCCCATGAACATACAAGAAGCCTACATAACTCCAAATAGACTGAACCAGAAAAGAAATTCCTCTCCTCACATAATAATCAAAACCCAAACTACATTAAAGAAAGAAAGTATATTAAAAGCAGTAAGGGGAAAAGGTCAAGTAACATATAAAGGCAGACCTATCAGAATTACACTAGACTTCTCACCAGAGACAAGGAGAGCCAGAAGATCCTGAGCAGATGTTATACAGACCCTAAGAGAACATAAATGCCAGCCTAGGCTACTATAACCAGCAAAACTCTCAATTACCATAGATGGAGAAAACAAGCGATTCCATGTCAAAACCAAATTTGCACAATATCTTTCCACAAATCCAGCCCTACAAAGGATAATAGTTGGAAAACTCCAACACAAGGAGGGGAACTACACCCTAGAAAAAGCAAGAAAATAATCTTTCAACAAATCCAAAAGAAGATAGGCACACAAACATAATGCCACCACTAACAACAAAAATAACAGGGAGTCACTTTTCCTTAATATCTCATAACATCAATAGACTCAAATCCCCGATAAAAAGGCATAGACTAACAGACTGGATATGTAAACAGGACCCAGCATTTTGCTGCATATAGGAAACACACCTCAGTGACAAAGGCATAGTAAAAGGTTGGAATATAGTTTCCCAAGCAAATGGTCCTAAGAAACAAGCTGAAGTAGACATTCTAAAATCAAATAAAATTGACTTTCAACCAAAAGTTATCAAAGAAGATAAGGAAGGACACTTCATACTTGTCAAAAGAAAAATCTACCAAGATTAACTCTCAATTCTGAACATCTATGCTCTAAATGCAAGGACACCCAGATTCATAAAAGAAACTTTACTAAAGCTTAAAGCATACATTGCATCTCACACAATGATAGTGGGAGACTTCAATACCCAACTCTCAGCCATGGACAGATCATGGAAAGAAAAACTAAACAGAGACACAGTGAAACTCACAGAAGTTATGAACCAAAAGGATTTAACAGATATTTATAGAACATTTCATTCTAAAACAAAAGAATATACTTTCTTCTCAGCACCTCATGTTACCTTCTCCAAAACTGACTGGAAAATTGGCCACAAAATAAGCCTCAACAGATACAAGAAGATTGAAATAATCCCATGCACCCTATCAGATCACCATGAATTAAGGCAGGTCTTAAATTCCAACAAAAACAACAGAAAACACACATACACATGAAAACTGAACAATAATAAAAAACAGATGACACTGACACAAAACCCACACGTGCAACAAAGGAAAGTAAATAAAGCCCAGACATTAGTCTACATTGCCACAGCCATCTAATATTTGACAAAGATGCCGAAAACACACACTGGAAAAAAAATAGTGTCAACAAATGGCTGGAAGTATTGGATGTACACATTCAGAGTAACAACATTTGAGCCATATCAATTCCCTTGCACACACACCAAAAAAAGGTGCAAATGAAACAAAGACCCCAGCATTGAACCCAAAGCTCTGAAACTCTCAGAAAACATAGGTTCTATCCTACAGGATAGAGGTAAGAAAGGACTCTCTGAACAAGATTGGATGTGTCCAGGATTGAAGGCCAACACTTGACAAGTCGACCATCAGAGAAACGAAAGGCTTCAGTACACCTAAAAAAAGTCAGTTGAATGAAGGTCAATCCTACAGAATAGAAGAGAATATTTGCTTGCTATGTATATGATAGAGGTTTAATATCCTGAATAAACAAAGGACTAAAAAAATAAAAATAAAAACTTCATAAAAAATACCTCACAGTAAAGAGCTGGCCAAAGGTTTTCCAAGCAAACAGACCCAAGAAAACAAGCTGGTGTAGCCACTCTAATACCTAATAAAATAGACTTTCAACCAAAAGTTAGCGAAAGGGATGGGGAATGACTTTTCATACTCCTCAAAGGCAAACTCCATCAAGATGACATCTCAATTCTGAATATCTAAAACCCAAATGCAAGAGCATCCACATTCATAAAAGAAACTTTACTAAGGCTCAAATCACACATGTATCCCCACATAATAGTAGTGGGAGACTTCTGCACCCCACTCACACCAATGGACAGGTCATAAAAATAGATTCTAAATAGAGAACAATGAAACTCACAGATGTTTGACCTGGCCTGCAGGTCACGTTATTCGGGGGAAAGAGGAGGGTCACAACCTGTGAATAAAGAATGGG
>NW_022196912.1:65779334-65783477 GCF_008632895.1 Mastomys coucha
TTAATCTCCGGGTTCTCAATTAGCTGGGGCAGGATATTTATCTCAGGGCTCTCATGGTCCCCAACAGATGTTATTAACCAAATGAATTTAACAGATATCTGCAGAAGAGTTCACTCCAAAACAAAATAGTATACCTTCTTCTCAGCACCTCATGGAACCTTCTCCAAAATTGACCATGTAATCAGGAACAAAGCAAGCCTCAACAGATACAAAAAGATTGAAATAACCCTTTGCATCCTATCTGATCACCACAGATTAAGGCTGGACTTCAACGAAGATACTAAAGAATTTTGAGAATTCAATGAAAATGAGGGCACAACATATCCAACTTATGGGACACAAAGAAAGCAGTGCTATGAGGAAAATTTAGAACACTAAGTGCCTTCATTAAAAAAAAGAAAAATTGAAGGGATCTCATGCTAGTGCCATAACAGCACAAATGAAATCACTACAAAAAAAGAAGCAAGCACACCCAAGAGGAGGATTCAGGAGGAAATAGTCAAACTCAGGGATGTACTCAATGAATCAGAAACAAAGAGAACAATACAAAGAATCAACAAAACGAAGAGCTGATTCTTTGAGAAAGTCAACAATATAGACAAAGCCTGAGCCAAATGAACTAAAAGGTACAGAGACAGTACCCAAATTAACAAAACCAGAAATGAAAAAGGACACATAAAAATAGACGCTGAGGGAATTTAAAGATTCACTAGGTATTACTTCAAAAGCTTATACTCCATATAACTGGAAAATCTAAGTGACAGAGAGATACCACTCACCAAAGTTAAGTCAAGATCAGTCTAAAATAGTCTTATAACCCCTAAGGAAATAGAAGTAGTCATTAAAAGTCTCCCAACCAAAAAATCCCCAGGACCAGATGGTTTTAGTGCAGAATTCTACCACATTTTCAAAGACGAGCTAATGCCAATCCCAGTAAAATCAGGGACAAGACAAGGCTGCTCACTCTCTTCCTATCTCTTCAATATATTACTTGAAGTTCTAGCTAGAGCAATAAGACCACAAAAAATCAAAGGAATACAATTTGGAAAGGAAGAAGTCAAGTTATCACTATTCCAGGATGATATTATACTATTCATAAGTAACCCCAAAAGTTATACCAGAGAATACCCGCATTTGATAAACAACTTTACCAAAGTGGCTGGGTATGAAATTAACTCCAAGAAATTAGTACTCTTCCTTTATACAAGTGATAAATTGGCAGAGAAAGAAATTAGAGAAACAATACCCTTCACAAAAGCCAAAATAATATAAATATCTTGGTGTAACTCTAACCAGGTAGTGAAAGAGCTGTATGACAAGAACTTCAAGTTCCTAAAGAAAGAAAGAAAGAAGAATATATCAGAAGTTAGAAAGATTTCCCACACTCATGAATAAGTAGGATTAACAGTGAAATGGCCATCTTACCAAAAGCAATCTACAGATTCAATGCAATCTCCATCAAAATTCCAACACATTTTTTTACAGACATTGAAAGAGCAATTCTCAACTTCATAAGGAAAAACAAAAACAAACAAACAAACAAAAAACAGGATAGCCAAAATAATCCTGAACAATCAAACAACTTCTGAGGAATTACCATCCCTGAACTCAAGCTACACTACCAAGTGATTGTGATAATGATGCTCTATTATATTTGCAATAGGATCCTCTGAGAGGCTCTACCTAGCAGATTTCTGAAACAGATGCAGATCCCACACCCAAACATTGGACAGGGGTCAGGGAGTCTTATGGAAGAGTTAGGGGAAGGATTGAAGGTCCTGAAGGGCATGTGAACCCCATAGGAGGACCAACAGAATCAATTAACCTGGACTTCTGAGAGTTCTCAGAGACTGAGCTACCAACCAAACAACGCAACAGGGCAGGAAAGAGGCCCCCTAGGAGCTCAGTTTCCTTGTGGGCCTCTCAATCACTGAAGAAGAGGATCTCCCAAAAGCTATAGCCTGACCATGGAATCCATTCCTCAACAGGGCTGCCTTGTCTGGCTTCAGTGGGAGGATGTGCCTACTCTGACTGAGACTTGATGTGCCAGGTTGGGTGGATACCCAGGGGGCCCCACCCCTCTCAGAGAAGGGGAGGGGCAGCGGAAGAATCGCTGTGAATAGGGACTGGGAAGGGGCAGTGCTTGGGATATAAATAAATAATTTTTTTAAAAAAAGAATACTTCATTCTAGATGATGTTTCATATTCTGATAAATATATATGCATATATATTTAGTACCTATGTCCCACTTGGGTTGCTTTTGTAAATGATATAATTTAATTTTGATGTTTCTTTGTTGCTTTTCTGTCTAGGGTGACGGAAATGGGATCATCTGTCTATTGCTCAAACTGTGGTGTTAATACTCACAACTACTAATGTGTTGGAGTCTATCCAGCCAAATCTACTAGTATTTTTTTCATATATTTGAGTGCTCTGACATGGCTTGTAATATATCTAAATTTCTATTTCTTCTTGCTGGATAGATTCCATTATCAACATGTGACCTCCCCTTTCTTGTTTAATTTTAACTTAACGAATAGTTTTTCTGAAGAAGTATAGTTACTCATGTTTTCTTTTTAAGTCCTTTGTATGTAAAATCTTTTCACTTTCAGTTTATATATGGTCCATAGAATTAGACTATTATACAAAACAGTTTTATTCACATAGTCACTCTATATCCCATAATTGAATAATTTAATTCTTTTAAGGTAGAAATTATTATTTTGTAGGGGGGTCTTCATAATAAAGGCATGAATGGTTTATATGTCCTACATAATATGTGCTGCCTTGTTCTATGTCAACTTGAGTTATCTGAAATGAGGAAAGATCACCAAGAAATGCCTCCACAGGATTGGGCTGAAGATACATAAATTTTCTTAGTGATGGATGCAGGAGGGCCCAGCCCATTGTAGCTAGTGTCATTCCTAGGCTGGTGGTCCTAGGTTCTATAAGAAAACAGACTGATAAAACTATGATGAACATATCATTAAGCAGCACCCCTCCTCCATGGCCTCTGCATCCACCCCCACCTCTAGGTTCCTTCCCTGTTTGAGTTCCTGTCCTGGTTTCCTTTAGTGATAAATAATGATGTAGAATCAAAAGTGAAATAAGCCCTTTCCTCCCCAAGTTACTTTTGGTCATGGTGTTTCATCACAAGAATAGTAACTCTGAGACGGTATTAAAACGTCCTAAATTAGTTTGCATAACTAACTCTATTAACTCTATTAACAGGGAGTTTTACACCTTCTGTGCTTTTTTTTTAAAAAAAAAAAAAAAAATTCACTAAGAGCCCTGGTAATTTCCTTTAACATTTCTTGTAATAACAACTCTGGTAACGATCTATTCTTTTCTTATTTTGTTGGTCTGAGGTTGTTCTTTTTTCTTTAATTTAAAATATAGCTTTGTTTATTTGTGGTCTACAATTATTTTCCATTCAGTACTATGAAAATCTCATATCCCTGCCTCCTTGCATTTAATGTTTCTGCTGTTAACCCTGTAGTTCAAGAATGTGGTACATCCCTCTGAGTTTGTTTTCTCTTCCAATCTTGAGAATCTTCTCTTTATCTTTCCCTTGAAAGCATTGTATAAAAAGGGCTTGGGTTATTATTTTGTATTTAGAATAATATACTTTCTTCTTAGCACCTCATGGAACCTTCTCCAAAATTAACCACATAATTAGGCAAAAAACAAACCTCAACTGATACAAGAAGATTGTAATAACCCCATGCATCTTATTAGATCACTATGGATTAAAGCTGGACTTCAACAATAACAGACACAACAACAAACCCACATACTCATGGCATTGAACAACTCTCTATTCAATGATCACTGAGTCAGAGAAGACATAAAGACATTAAAGACTTTTGATAATTCAATAAAAATGAGGACACAACATACCCAAACTTATGGGACACAATGAAAGCAGTGCTAAGAGGAAAGTTCATAGCACTAAATGCCCTCATAAAGAAATTGAAGAGTTCTTATACTAATAAGTTAAAATTATAACTGAAGGCTCTAGAAGAAGAAGAAAAAGGAGAAAACAAAGAAGAAGGAGAAGAAGAAAGAGGAGGAGAAGTAGAAGAAGAAGAAGAAGGAGGAGGAGGAGGAGGAGGAGGAGGAGGAGGAGCAGGAGGAGGAGG
>NW_022196912.1:65783635-65836778 GCF_008632895.1 Mastomys coucha
GGAGCAGGAGGAGCAGGAGGAGCAGGAGGAGCAGGAGGAGCAGGAGGAGGAGGAAAATGGTCACACTCAGTGCTGAAATCTATCAGCTAGAAACAAAGAGGAAATCAGTATGATAGACAAAGCCTTAGCCAAACTAAAGGCACAGAGACAGTACCAACTTTAACAAAATCAGGAATGAAAAGGGACACATACCAACAGATAATGAGAAAATTCAAAGAATCATTAGGTCTTACTTTATACCCCACAGACCCCCGAGATTTCTCAAACACTGGACCACCAAACAGGCAGCATACACCAGCTGATTTTGAACCCCCACAACACACATACAGCATTGGACTGCCAGGTCTGTGTTCATCCAGAGATAATGCACCTAACCCTCAAGATACGGGAGGCCCAGGGAGTTTAGAGGTCAAGTGGGGTTGGGAATGGGGACATCCATGTAGGTGGATGGGGATGTGGGGAGGAGGTATGAGATGTGGAACAGTTGGAGGGTGGACAGGCAGGGTAATAAAATCTGGAGTGTAAAAATATTAATTAATTTAAAAAAGAATAGTGGCTATGAAAGGAAAAATTAAACACTTTTGAAACTAAAAGTTAAAAAAAAAAAAGAAAAGAACAGCAAAATCTAAATGAAATGGATGATTTTCTAGACATACCCATTACAAAATCTAAATCAAGATCGGGTAAACTATCTGAATAGTCCTAGAAACCCTAAGGAATTAGAAGCAGTCATTAAAAGTCTCCTGTATTAGTCAGGGTTCTCTAGAGTCACAGAACTTATGGTAGTCTCTATGTAGTAAAGGAATTTATTGATGACTTACAGTCTGTAGTCTAACTCCCAACAATCAACTCCCAACAATGGTCGGCAGCAGCTGTGAATGGAAGTCCAAGGATCTAACAGCTGCTCAGTCCCACCAGGCAAGCAGGTGAAGCAGCGAGAGCCTTCCTTCTTCCAATGTCCTTATATAGATCTCCAGCAAAAGGTATGGCCCAGATTAAAGGTGTGTGCCACCACACCTTTAATCCCAAATGACCTTGCTTGAATTTGTGGATCTTCCAGTCTTAATCTTCTAGGATTCATAGCCACTATGCCACCACACCTTTAATCCCAGATGATCTTGAACTCATAGATCTTTCTATCTTAATCCTCTGGGATTCATAGACACTATACCCCAAGATCTCCATGCCAAGATTCAGGTCTGAAACTTGTATCTCTCAGCCTCCAGATTAGGACCAGGTGAGCTAATTCTGGATTGTAGTTCATTTCAGATATAGTCAAGATGACAACCAGGAATAGCCACTACATCTCCCAACCAAGAGAGGCCCTTGGCCCTGTGAAGGTTCTATGCCCCAGTGCAGGGGAATGCCAGGGCCAGTAAGCAGAAGAGGGAGGGGTGGTGATCAGGGAGAGGGGGAGGGAACAGGGGTTTGTTCTTGTTGTTTTTTGGTTTTGGTTTTTTGGTTTTTTTGGAGGGGAAACTGGGAAAGAGATATTGTATGGCATGTAAATAAAGAAAATATCTAAAAAAAAAAAAAAAGTCTCCCAACCATGCAGATCTGGATTAAAGGCATATGTCAATCTGGATCAAAAGTGTGTCATACCACCTCGAGATTTGGATCAAATGCCTGTGACTTCCAGCCTCAAAATCTAGAGGCTCAACACCCCACTTTCACCAACGGACTTGAGGACAATGACTGTCCTCAAGATCAGAGGTGTGCCTTCAATTTCTAGAATTTAGTTTATATAGTCAAGTTAGCAACCAAGTAAAGCCATCACAATCCACCCTTTGTCAATGTAACACACAATCATATCTTCTTATGTCCAAATAAGCAGGTCATCATGACACCTAACATGATATAACTATCCCATACAACTGCAAATACATTGTAAATTTAGAATAGGTGCCAATGTCACTTGAGGAACATCTTTTCCACAAAAGCTTAGCTGGGTGGGATCTTGTCTCAAGGTCACCACTCCCTTAATTCTATTTAATATCTTTAATCTGTTTATCTCCTTGGATACAGGCTTTAGCTTCATTCCACTCCCTGGTGTCCCTTTAACCCTTAATCCATACATTTTGTATTTTTCCTTTCTCAACTTGCTACATTTTCATAAGAGTGAACAACAGGATATGGCCTATGCTAGATTATTTTGAGATTTCCTTTGTCAATGGAATTATTCTAAATCTCTTCGTTTTAGTCTCAGACAGACTCTTCAGACAAGGGCAAAAGCCACATTTTCCTCTAAAATATCATAAGAATGATCTCTAGGCAACACACTAAAATTCTTCTCCTCTGATATCTCTTGAGCCAAAACTCCATAGTTCAAATTACCCCCAGAACCAGTGTTACATGCTTCTACTAGTATGTTCCATTAAGCCACACTTAAAGTGTCCTACTGATTCCTTTTTTTTTTTTATTTAAAGTCCCCAAATCTACATCCCTCCAAAGAGAAACATGATCAGGCCTGTCATAGCAATACCCCAGTCTCTGGTATCAACTTCTATCCTAGGATTTTATTGCTGTGAAGAGACACTATAACCAAGGGAACTCATATAAGAGAAACATTTCCTTGCGGTTGGCTTACAGTTCCAGAAGCATTATCATCCTGGTGGGAAGCATAGTATTGTCCAGGCAGACATGGTACTGGGAAATAGCTCAGAGTTCTATATCTTGATCCACAGGCAGCAAAGCAGACACTGGATTCCTCACTGGGTGAAGCTTGAGTATAGGAGACTTCAAAGCCTACAACCGACAGTGGCACACTTCCTCCAACAAGGCCACATCTCCTGATCATGCCACCCCCCATGGACCAAGCATTCAAAGGCATGAGTCTATGGGAACCATGCACATTCTAACCACCACAGTATATGTGTATGTTTTATGTATCCCTTCATTAGTTGATAGTTTCTTTATGATGCAATAAGACTGGGAGTGCAGGCGTTTCTTAGGTATATTGATATCCATTGACTATATTCCCAAGTGTCTTATATCATATGGTAGTCCCATCATTAATTTAATCAGAATTTTCTATACTGTCTTTTACAGTGCCTTTAATACATTCTAACCTTCAGTGTGGATGGATTCTCTTTACTCCAAATCTTCACTCTTTCTTACTCTTTTTGATAGTATCCACCTTAAAGGGGTGAGGCATCACATTGCAGCTTTAATGGCATTTTCTAGTGTGACTAGTGATGTCAGGCATTTTTCTGTGTTTCTATTAGCCACTTGGATATTTTCTTAGGAAAAATGTCCATTTATAACTATTTCCCATTTTTTCACTTTTAATTTAATTTATTTATTTATTACCTTTACAACCCAATATCAGCCTTCCCTCTCCTCTCAGTTACCACTCTCTCAAGTCCTCCTCCCATTCCCCCTGCAACATTATGTCACACAAATCTTGATTGATCATTTTCATTGCTTTGATCAGAGGGTACAGAGAGAAATGAAACAGAAAACAAAGACAACTGAAACACTCTGTAAATAAATGAAGTCTTGTTTATAGCAGTTCCTTAACATTTGTTTTACAACAGTCATTTTCGTGCTCAGCTCACACCAGCTGTTCCATAAACATAGAGTTTTTAAAACTAATATGCTTTGCACCAGCACAATCCTTTATAAACTGTGCTATCCACTATGATTTTTGTCTTAGTGCTATTCTCATTCTAACCATATCCAGCCTGTCCCAAATCACAAAAGAATTTTTGGAAAAGTAGCCATGTGTGGAGGCAGAAACACGGTTTACAGGTTTTAAGCAAAAACTATCAGGTGGCAGAAAAACATGACTCACTCATAAAAATGGTTTCTGCACCAGGATTGTATTTGGCCTTTAAATACAATTGTGAATGTGGAACCAAATGCATTATTAATAAATGTCATCATTTTTAGTGAGTTCAGTATTAATATTGACACAAACTTTCTTCCTGCTCTTAATTTGGCATCTCAAAAGAGATATGAATGTTGGCAAGCACTACTATTGACAATTGATAAAATTATGCAAACACAATGTTTTTGCAGCTTTTGAGTAAATACTGCATGCTAATGAATTTGAAGTGTTTGCTGTGCTCCTGCAGGAGCTGAGTTTGTGTAGGTGGACCACACTACGGATGTGCTTTTCGAAGCCTATTGCACTTATCTCAGCAGAGCTGTTGCTTGTCTCTTAATAAGCAATTTGGTGATTTTTATCATGAGCTCTGAGGCCCTCCAAAGATCATTTATATAATAGCATCCTTGGAAGCAAAGCTTTTAAAAAACTTTTTGAAGGTAATAATTATTTTACATATTTGTATTGCAGCAATGGGGTCTTCAAAAATGCCTCCTGATGATTTTCATTCTAAATTTGATGCTAAAGGTTTATTCTTCAGTTGTAATAGAGTGCATAGGGCCATAAAGAGACAGGTACTTTAAATTAAAATTTTAAGACATCCAGTTTATAAAGGAAAACATTCACCTAGCTAATGATACTTTTGTATTCCCATCCTTGTGCTTTTAGGAGATAATTCAAAGAATTAATATGTCAGTTCACTGAAGAAAACCCAAGTAAAAGAGAAGAAAACATAATTAAGAGCAGTTTACAGCTACCCAAATGAGGTCTTTCTACATATTGGTTTCTTGCCTTCTAAGAAGGCATCAATGTGGAATAGAATATTCATAAAGCTGTGATAATTCTGACCTACTAAGCAACTTCCTGGGATAAGAAGAAATAGAGAAATACTTGAGTGAATTTAATAGTTATAGTAATTGTTATACCCTTAAAAACACTCTCTTCATACTCTGATAAGTTTACCTCAATATATTTGTTATACATAGAGAGTCTTCCTGAAAGGAACCAATTAAAATTATGAGTTAGAACTACAACACCAAGTCAGCGTTTCCAACATTTATGGTGGAAAACGAAAGTTTGTGCCTCCAGGAAACATATACATGTGATTTTTATAATATGCCTGTGTAAATTACAAATTTATAAATATTAAATGCATTAGAAGACATGTAGCAGGGCTGGGGAAATGCCTGTTTCTAAAGAGTTTATCTTATAAGTATGTAGAGTGTCTAGTTCTAGACATATTCAAACCTACAGCGAGCGATACTAGTGTCCTCTAAATGAGGAATCAGAAACTTGCATGTCTCAGGTGATGCCTTGATGTTACAAATTAGGACTTGGCAGGGCTAGAAGGTTTTTAGATTACAAGAAGTTTGGCTTACCATTACCTGTTTCCTTACAGTTAACTACACTATTGGAAATATCAATGAAGCATCTCTTTAAAATAAAAAATAAATTACAGAAGAAAGAAAGCTAAGCATGCTTTTCCATAAGAGCATATCTTCTTTAAAATATAGGGTATTTTTATTAGTGTGTAGTTATTAAATAAAATACTGGGCTTCCTTGCAAACAAACCTCTTATTTGCTGTTTGTGAGAAGGCAAACTAGTATAGTCACTTTGGAAGTCCCTCTAAAAGGGCAAAAATACAAATACTACACAGTATTTTGCCTGGATGCATGTACACAAAAGAATCTGCGTCAACACACCAAAAGACAACTAAGCAATGACGCATATTTGGCAATATACAATGGCCAAGATAGAGAGCCAGCATTCATATCTACCTGTAGATAAATGAAGACAATACATCTGCACAAAGATTAATCAGCCATAGAAAGCATGTGCATTTTTTCTGTTTATCTCCCACATATTCCCAAATACCTCCCTTAACAATTTCTTTGGAACAGGCATCCAAAATGCCATGAATGACCACCTAGTGAAAACAATATATGACCCAGACAGTGTTTTTGCACTCATTAATTATGGCATCTCATTGATTTAATCTCTATTGTCAGAATTGTAGAGACAGCGATGTAATTATCTTCCTTGAACTGTGGTTCATGATCTAGCTTAAATCTTTAGTTCCACTTAAAGAATAAAGAAGTGCTTTAATTGTTTATGGTTAACATTATAAAGTACATTTCCAGAGAAAAATGCCTCTGTTGAATATACATGAGTCTAAATATTTATTTTTTATTATTAACTATCATTTCAGAAGCATATATGTTGAATTGCCCCATTCATTTGTGATGTGGGTACAAAAGAGCTGCTTCTGGGAATCAAGAATCCATAATACAGATCATAAGCAGACAGTTCATCATGGGTCATGTTCACATTGAGACTTGTTTTGTGTTCTGTTTATCACCAGATTTTCTTTCGTTCTTCTGAGTAAAGCCCACATACTTAGAGTTCTGCGAGATTCTCATCAGCCTCTTCTTTCCTATTTCATTCTATATTTACAAATTCATTTATATATTTGTGCTACAGCATGGGGGGGTTCAAAAGGCCTCCCAATAATTTGCAATCTAAATTTGCTACAAGTTTACTTTTCAACTGTAAAAAATAAAATAAAATAAAAGTTCCCTTTTCACTTATATTTGGCTACCAAATGCTTCCATTATTGAATAATTACATTTCTAGCAGGGCGGTGGTGGTGCACGCCTTTTATCCTAGCACTTGGGGGGCAGAGGCAGGCGGATTTCTGAGTTGGAGGCCAGCCTGGTCTACAGAGTGAGTTCCAGGACAGCCAGGGCTACACAGAGAAACCCTGTCTCGAAAAACAAAACAAAATATTTCTGAGACTCCCCCAGGATGTATCTGAACATGAAAATCTACCTGTCCCTGACTTCTGGAGACAGAGGGACCCTAGATGAAATGCCCTACAGTGGGGAAAGAGAACTTGGAGAGCCCACCTCCAGCAAAAAGAAAGGGCATCAAGTTAGGATGCGGTTGTTATCCCACAGTCAAAACTCTGACCCATAATTATTCCTGTCTGAAAGAACTTCAGGGATGGAAATGGAGAAGAGCCTGAGGTAAAGAAGGTCCAGAAAACAGGCCCAAAGTGGATCCAGCTCAAGGGGAGGGAGGTCCCAAGGTCTGACACTATTACTGAGGCTATGGAGCACACACAAAAAGGGACCTCTCATAACTACATTCTGGAAGACCCAACAAGCAGCTGAAAGAGTCAGATACAGATATTTGCACCCAACCAATGGACAGAAGCTACTGACCCCTGTGGTTGAATTAGGGAAAAGCTGGAAGAACCGGAGAAGACCCTGTCAGAGAACCAGCAGTCTTAATTAACCTGGACTTCCAAGATTTCTCAGACACTGGATCCCCAACCAGGAAGCATACACCAGCTGATATGAGGCCCCCAACACATATACAGCAAAAGACTTCTGGGTCTGGGTTTAATCAGAGAATATGCACCTAACCTTCTAGAGATGGGAGGTCCCAGGAAGTCTGGTGGGGTGGGTGTGGGGTGGGGACATCCTGTAAAAAACAGGGTGCGGGGAGGAGTTATGAGATGTGGAACAGTTGGAGGGTGGACTGGGAGGGAAATAAAAATCTGGAGTGTAAAAAAAAAGGGAGATGTAGAAGAAGGAGGAGGAGGAGCAGCAGCAGCAGCAGCAGCATTGCAATTTAGTCCTTCCTTTGACTCATTCTCTAACTTCAAAACAGGAAGCAAATACCTGACAGTTTTACATAACAAAAAATGAGTCCTCCCTGAGGACAAGTCCTTGGGCTACTGTTGCTATTTGAACAACCTGTAGTCACAAAGGAACGCAAGATACACACACATAGACACACACAAACAGGAACTGAACAATAGTATGAAAGTACCAGCTAAAACCAGATTAAAAAAGCATTGTCTTTACTTGGAGATCATGGTTTTTTTTTCTGTTTGTTTGTTTTGTTTTTTTGTTTTGTTTGTTTTGGTTTTTGGGTTTTTTTTGTTTTTGTTTGGGGGGGGGGGGGTTCGAGACAGGGTTTCTCCGTGTAGCCCTGGCTGTCCTGGAACTCACCCTGTAGACCAGGCTGGCCTCGAACTCAGAAATCTGCCTGCCTCTGCCTCCCAAGTGCCGGGATCAAAGGCATGAGCCACCAAGATCATGTTCTTACACCCTTTACAGCAACATCCTTCTTATAACATAATGATGGTAAAGAAAGAAAATTAAAAAAAAACAAATTTCTTTTTAAAATTTGGCCATCCTCAAATTTTTTTATGGCAAAGCTTAATTGTATTTGAATTTTTAATTCAAATTACCAATTATGGGAGAAATTACCATAATGGGAAATTCAGAAGTTGTCTTCAAAAACAATTGCTTTGAAGGACTGCCTCTTCTTTGCAACCCTCTGTTCTGTGTGTTCAATCTGTTTCCTTAGTTATACCCAATGTCACTTTATCAGCTCTATTTCCTTCAAAATTCAGATTACCGAAATAGAACAATGAGAATATATCTATTTGCTTTGACCTACATGATATCCAAAAAGAATCAGGTATAAAAAGGCTTGTAATAAATACTGCCCAAAACTAGAATAAGCAATTTTATCATTTTAAAAAAATTCTCTAGAAAATTTAATCACTTGTTATGAACTCATGTTATAATCATTATATTAAAATCAGAATGCTGCTGCTAGCCAATTGGTAATAATTTTAAAAATTCTATAATAGAGTTTGATTTTGTCTTTATTAGTGAAAGCTAATGCATTATCAAGAATTTTAGCTAACCTTCTTCATCCTTTTACCAAAAAAAAAAAAAAGGGAAGATAGCTCTGAAGAGCTAAGTAGCTCAAAGTTCATTGAATTTTGAGTAGAGTTGGATGTCCAACATTCAGAATTCTACCTTTAGTCCTACCATGAAGCAGTTAGGCGATCTTGGATAAGTTTTCTTACCATCTTAGATCTTAATATCCTTTCACTGAAAAGACAAAGTATGAAGGAGGTGGTCCTGAACATCAAGTGAGTCTAAGACTTTGCTCTCGGTGGAGAGTGAATATTAATATCGTCATACTCGTTTTATACCTATAAATAATCCCTGACAAAAAGGAAGAAGAAACAAAGAAAAAGAAGGAGGTGGAAGAATAGCTTCAGATTCTTTAAGATTATTTAAATAAGCAGTTGAAATGTGAATTTATAATGTTGAGAATTCCCCTATCGTTGGAGCTACAGCCTACAGGAACAGCCTTAACCATCTTCTCTTTGGTGTTAGCATTGTTATGAACAGTTATCTGAGTGAATTACATTTCTAATCTTTCTGTAAAAGTCAAGACATGTAGAGACTTAAGGAGAAAAATTTTTTGCACGCTGAACTAAGGGTGCTGGGATTTTTAAATGCCATGGAACTGCTGCGATTAGACAACGCCTGTAAAAGCAGAGTGAGTGGTGTTACACTTCCGAAGGCAGTCCCCGGTGACATGCTTCTTGACTCATCCAAAATCATGCCCTTCCCACTCCAGTTAAAATGTTATCTCACATCAAAATATGACATCCAAAAAAACAACATGCCAGTAACTGTAGGCCTTAGGGAACTGCAATGAATATCATTCAGATTAATTCTGACTGACATTTTGGTAAATCACCTCTGGAAGTCAGTACAGGAACATTTCTGAAGCACTCAAGCCGTGCCAAAATAGTAAAGAGAAAAACCACATTCAGCACTCCAGAGGGGAAGGGCCAGGTGAGTCAGAAGCCAGAGAAACATCAGCTGCATCCACTAAACCGGAACCTGAGTGATGGGTCTTCATCCACAGCTGTGTATGGATTTAGTGACTCCTGTCAACTCCTGCAGCAGACCAAGTGAGACGTAATGTAGAAAGAAATATTTGCTTGTACACATATCTTAGAAAAGCAGATCAATAGTTCAAAGCAAAGCCTTGACATCGGCAAGCACGAGTTCACACATAGCCTCTGCAGTTTACCAGTTCTTGGACTTTAAGAAAGTTGAATTTCTAGAGTTTTTGTTTTCTGTGCAAGATACAGAAGATGGAAACACTCATTTTATGTGGTTGTCAGGACTCCGGGAGAGGATGCATGAGACAGGACCAGCAGTGCCAAAACATAAATTAACCAATGAATGAACACTGGCTATATTTTCTGTCCCCTGTATACATATTCTCCTCAATGTATGATGAGATTCTAATCTGATAAACTCATAGTACATTGAAAATATGCTAAGTATAAATGCAGTTAATGCACCTCAACTGCTACAGCTTAGCAATGTGGAACATTAAAGTATTCATTGTCTACCATTTGATCATGGCAGACTGGAACTGCTGCTCACTATTGGTTTGCAGCATCATAAAAATTATATGGCTAAACATCACTGGTCAGAGAAAAAGTAAATGGAAGGTTTCTCCTGCATGTGCATCACTTAAACACTACATTAAACAGACTAGATCAGGAACAGCCTGCATATGTTTTTAAGTTAAATTCACTTACAACTGAACTAAACAATTACCTTGAATTCCACTTATAATTCTGTCTATAGGTAATCATCCTTTTTCACTGAGAAACTAGTACTTATTGAGCTGACCTTGGGCTCAGTTCATCACTGTGTTGGCCTTGATAAATCTGCACATTAGCTCATTTAATTCCATTGACATGGAGAAGCTAACATTTTAAGGTTTATAAAACCTTGCCAGTGGTGATACAGATGATAGCTTTTAGACTAAGATTTGTCTCAGTCTATTTTTGAAGTCAGTAAGCCTAAACTGAATAATTGAGGATAGCAAAATTGTTACTCGAGATCACGGCCCTCAGATTTACTCCATTTCTTTCTATCTTGCATAGACTACAGTAATTCAGATAGGACTTCACCCAGTATCACCCTAACTGATAGAATACTACCCTAGCTATGCTCTCCTCCAGGATCCGTTTGCTTCAATCCATCCCCATTTCTGCTGGCCAAAATATCCTCCTGAAATCCAGTCTCTTGTGTGGTACCAATTCTACTCCTTAAAGATCATCACCACTGAATAAATTCAATCTACACACATTACACTGTCCTTCAATCTTCTCAGTGTCAAGGGTCAAATCTTCCTTTCGTTCCTACTTTCCAGTTAAATGCTACACTTTGAACACTTCAGTTCACCTGGGTATCTCAAGGTTTCCTGGCTGATAATCAGCTACCTTAGATAACCTGCACATGCTCTCTGTTGTGACCTTCAGCAATAATCTATACCATATATGTGGTCTGTATTGCTAGCTCAAATGCCACTTCATTGATCAAGCTCTTTCTGACATTTGATCACATTTTTTAATCTTTGACTTCTCTGTACAACCAAAGTCTTAATGTTTTCCTCCATTTGGTACTTTTCATTTATTTTTTGATGTATACTGTCTCAGGTTTCCATTTTCTAGGAGCTGGAAATTAAATCTGTTCATTAAGCATTCCAATAAGCTTAAACTATAAAAATAGTTATAGCTAACAATTATATATAATTCCCCAGATGTTCTAAGATAGTTTACATATTCTAACTGAATCCAAAGGATAGAGCTATGAGGTGAGTGTGATAAGGAATCTCTAAGGTAGTCTGGAGTTGTATCCAATTCCTAGCATTGATATCTATCGTTTAGCACCAACTCTTGAATTTATAGTAAGCAGACTGGATTGCTGCTAATAAGCGCAACACAACAACACTGACAGGATGTTATTTCTGAGGCTTGGTTACCGAAGCTATGGGCCTCCATCATGCACTCCTTCTTTCTGTGTTTGCTTGAGGGAAGCCAGCTAAAATGCCATAAATTATGTTATAGAGGAGTCCACATGACAATGGACTGGTAGACATATGTGACCAATAAGAACCTGATAGTTTATCAAGAATTTAATTTGCAATATGACCAGAGAAAAAATAAACCTGATATTCTAGATAAGTTGTTCCCTCTGAAAGAACTGAACTTGCTAAGTACCAACTCACCTCTCAGGTAGATCCGTACACAGGCCAAGTTTCAGGTGATATGATGGCCTTAAAAAGCCCCTAGTGCAGCTTTGTGATAGACCTGGATGTTGGGGCTATTTACATCTGTGAATTACAATTGCATGCTAATTTATTATGTGTCAATATACAAGTTACTATTGTCATTCCTTTTGTTAACATGACAACATTGAGGGTTATTTACTTAGTAAATAGTAGGAACAAGATTTAAAACAGCTAGTATTACTCCAATCTACTCTCTTATCCACAAAGGCACACTACCTCATATATTAATGAAAGAAAGCTCTTTAGATTAGATTATAGACTCCAATATGGTCAAGTGATTAGGAATTTATTGCAAAAGTCTTTGTAGTATCTAAATTTATAATATTACTAATGGGACTCGTTGATTTTTCTAAGCTTATATTAACTATTCTTATTCAATATTTGTTCATCTCTTGCTCGCTATAAAGTAATAGGATAGCTATGTGTCTTTTAAAGACATATGAAAACCTTGTCTTGAGGTTCTCTTTACCACAGTGTATATTTTGAGCAAAAAAACATACTTGGTATTAAGTCCAGGGAGGCTAGAAATGACTTTGAAGTCTAGACAGTCTCGTCTGGAAGGCTGCTTCTGACAAACTCTTTCTGTGTGGTATAGACTAGATACATGAGAAAACCTCTCTGATCCAAGGCAAACCAGTGTGGAAGAACAACTACAATAGTACTCTCCTCACAGAACACTACGGTTTTGTCTCTGATGTATAATACATAGCTTGGGACTTTAACTGGACGTTTTCTCTCAAAGGTCTTGCTTAAATCCCACATCTTTAATGCAGTCTTCCTTGCCCACAACAGTTTAAAATGGCCAATTCCTCCCTTTAAGTCTCCATCATTTACCTACCCTACCCATATGGGCACGCAATGATTATGATGTCTGCTATAAGTCAAAAGGATATCTTACTATCTTTATGATATTTGATTAAAAAATCTTAATTGAACACTATGTTCAAAACCTGTGAAAGAAAGCCCCAGTAATAAACAAGTCCTTAAAACAGCAGCCCACATAAAAAAGAGTAACCAGAAAATATTTGTTATAATAATAAACATTTTATATTTTATTGTTTTGTCATTAAAGGTATTTTACAGAAAACAGGCTCTTGGGATGCACTGGAAGATAACTGACTTGAGATCACTGACAAGACCTGGTCAAAACATAAGAGGGTGACTCCTCGGATATGGCACAAGACCCCAACTGCTACAGCAGTGGCATGACTCCATTAACACCTGTCTTGCATATATCAGTTTGTATCACATTATTACTGTCAATCACAACTGTTGGGAAAAGATCAGAATTCTGTATGCTCAGATAATCAGAGGTTACCAATTCCTGGTGGTATATGTCCCTAGCAGTCCCTTGCAACTGTGTACTTCATGACTAACTGGTCCTGGAGAATCAGCCCATGAGGGTATTTTTGTAACTTTCTCTTCTTGTTAGCTAGTACAGGAAAAGTCATTGCCAATGCCTTTTACACAGTCCCATGAATTTCTTCTTTCTCTAATGACTCAACATGGCTTTAATGTATAAACAGCTAAAGCTTTAAAGTAATGATACATGCTTAACACTTATTTATCTTGCATTTTATTCCAGATACTATGCTAAATCATCTATATGCATCAAAGCCTGATGAGACAAGTTATAGCATTCCACAAATTTTAAAGGAGGTAAGAAAAACACAAAAATAACAAAAGGGGGTAAAGATGTGACAAAAGAGGAATGCTACGCTGTTGGTGGAGATGTAAATTAGTGTATCCAATATGTAAAACAGTATGGATGGCCCTCAAAAACTAAAAATAGAGCATTCATATGACCCAGCACCCCCACGGCTAGCTGAGCCATATATCTAAAGCAAATGAAATCAGTATGCAAAAGAGACATCTGTACTGCAATGCTTATTGTAGTACCCTTTATAGTAGCCAAGAATTGGAATCAACCTAAATGGATAACAATGTAATATGTATGCATATATATACATATATATGCTATCAATATGTGTATGTGAAATAATGCAGTGCTATGTGTATACACAAATATAAGGAAATGCCACTAAGATCTCAAAGAAATGAATTCTATCCTTTACGGCAAATTGGATAGAACTAGAAGACATTATGTTAAGTGAAATAAGTCAGGAACAAAAACAAAATACCAAACATCTTAGTTATATGAGACTGAAATGCTGATCTTATGCAAGTAGTACAGGAGAATAGAGGAATAGTGGTCACTAGACTGCAGGAAGGGTGTAGAGGTGGGGAGTAACAAGTATTTAACCCACACAGGGCTGCAGTTGGGTAGAAGGAGTAATTTATAATGCTGTAGAGCAAACAAAAATATTTGTTGTTGATATCTATTAAATGCATATTTTAAAATAATTAATAGAGAAGATTTTAACCTTGTATGTATATATTTATATGTGACTTTATTGCCTTACATGTATACAACCATTTGTGCCAATTTAAGAAACATTTCCAACTAAAATTTAGCATTTCATCTGAAATGTACTATGAGACACATAATTTTCTTCTTGGCTTTAAAAGAATCACAGGTAGTTTAGCTTGAACTTGAAGTCACTGTGTAACTCAAACTGGCCTTGAGCTTGTGCCAATCCTCATGTTTCATGCTCGTGAATGCTGGGATTGCAAATATGAGCTCAAGGCACATACTATTTTGAAACCTTAGTTTATAAATAGAATGAAAATGATCTCATTAGCGATTTAGTATAGATGATTACATGCTGAAATCATAGTATTTTGGACATACTAGGTTAAATAAAATGACACTGAAGTTGTAAAGAGAGGAAGCAAAAATCCGAAGCATATAAAAATATTACCAGCTATCTAGAAAAAGTACATATAAAACCTAGCCCAAGAGTGGCTTGTGACAAGTGTCTTACTCAAGGGCACATAGCTGATAATAGATAATGCTGGTTACATTCAGAAAGTCAGCCTCGAGTGGCCTTGCTCTTGGCCATTGCATGAACACTTAGGCAGTGATCATGCATGGCTTCCTGATTTCCATAACTGACAGGAGAAGCATTTTCTCAAATCAACAAAACTATTAAAATCTGTGAGCTCTTCCTCTGTCCACTGAAAGCTGCTTTTTTGTCTATTATGTAGCTCAGTTTGTCTATTATGCATGTTCTTCTATTTAAGGGGAAGAAAAGGTTATGTATTTAAAAAAAGGTGAGGAAGCCATCGGAAGATGCCATAAATTTATTCTGTCAGCAGGCCGAGCTGTGTGACAGTTAGAGAGATGACTTGATGCAGAGATGAGAAGTGCGACTTTTTTTGACTGTCACACTGGAGGAGATGGATGGATTTTGGAACACATCCCAGGAAGCTGAGACATTCATGTGGTCAAGTGTTGGTCTCTCTGATCAAATCTGACTTGCTGTCTCCAAGTTGCAGGATTCTGCCAGCCCTGCAGATGCTGCAGTGTGTCTCTGCAAATGCAATTGGTTTGATACCATCTGCAAGACCCTACATAAGTCCTCATCCAGCCAGCCATTGTTTCCTGGGGAATTAATGGACATTCTCACATTCTACCTGTGCTAATTGAGATATTTTCACACATGCTAATGTGTTGGCGACTCAGGGTCTAGTTCTCATACACTCTGTACTGGGGATGCATGTAAATGGAAAAAAAATCCTAGACAACTGCTGCCAAAATCCAGATAGCCTATTATTTAGTGAACATGAATAGCTAATATTTGAATTATAATTCCAAGCATAAGTGTGCCAGAAGCATGTTTTGAGGAGTCAACCAATATGATGTTACCTAGACACCTACTATATAGTAAGCTGATTCTGAAAACGTCTCTGTTTACCCACAATTTAGTTTCCTACTGTGGATCGCATTGGTACAATAATATCTTTCCATGATTGAACGTTATTTCAGGCTAACATCAACAGGAAGCAAAATAGAAGAAAAGAACTGTGAATCTGGCCTCCCATTCAAAGGTGATTAAGTTAATGGATTACTCAAAGTATGCAAGTATAAGGACAGCTTTGTTATCTGCTGTAGTAGATGTTGCGTGGTCTGAAGAAAAGGGAATAATATTGATTAAATTAACACCCACAACTTAGTTAAAGATGATTATGTTTACAAAAATACACATCATGCTTAAGCATTTCAATTTCACTTAAAATATATGATAGCACATTACTTTACCAATATTTTGATGGGCCTTCTCATTGAACATGGATTGGTCTGCTGAACACCATTTCCTTTCATCTTTACTGTTCAAACAACACCCATAATGAATTGTCTATGAATTCTAGTATGAGTAGATCCAATTTATAGAGATCTATGCAGAAATCTGGATGTGATTTTAGAAGCCATGTTTCTCCTAAACATTCAATTTAGTTGTCACAGAAACATGACCTTATATTCTGCATTCATAGTTCACAGATACAAAATATAATTAAAATTGTAGGTAAATTATGTTGTTAAAATAAAAATAAACATTACACACACTGACGGACTTGGGACAAACACACTTTATTCATGATATACATGCAATTTGTATTTGTACAGAAGTGGGTCCCTAGCAAGGGGCCACTGGTTACAAAAGTCCATATATGTTCATCTATCAGTATGATTTACTAAAGAAAAAGAAGAAGATTAACCCAATAACTTGACCATGTCTGACGCCATACGCATTGTGATTGAACATAACATCATCTACTACTATGAAGCCTTCTATTGTGTAGGTCTGTGTTTCTAGTACTTACACTGACTTTAAAGGACAAGCGCATGCTCTACTAACTTCAAAAGTCCAAAATACATTCAGAAATATACATTTTTTACAATTATGACTTATGTGAGTTGTTATTTATAATAAATATATAGTGTGATAATGACTTTTTGTATCTGGAGAGTTACTAGTCCCCTGAAATACATGTTTAGATAACATGTACGAGAGTCTTATTACATGTTCCAATACTAACACAACTAACATTTCATTTCCACTCTTCTCTCGGGCTGGAATAAAGAACAGTTTCTATATTCAATTTTTAATCTCATAGGTTGAAGATAACAAAATTTTATAAGATATCTCACTGCACTAGTGTTCATTTGTATCATAGTGTTTTAGCAAGAGCCTTTGGGGTGTTTGAGAAACCCAAACATCTCACTCATCCAATAGTAACTCCTAAGTAGTTCCAGTGCACATAAAAGCACACCAAAATTCCAGAGCATAGTCTTATTTTTTTTATTACTCAAGTTAAGTCATAATTGGATGGACTCAATAGATAGAAGCCAAGAAATTGAACCATCAACAGATATTTAATGAAGACATGGCAATCATAAATCAAAGAGAAGAGTGCTTGGGAGGAGAGAGAACTAGTTACACAGTGCCTGCAAATCTCAGAGGCAGACAGTTGAAGACTTACCCATCATCTTGCTGATAAAAGTACAATCACATTTAAAGATCTGATTGAAAACAATAAATAAGAGATCAGGAGACAATCACCCTGAATATTTTACTCAGATTACAAAAGAAAAGTCCCCAATCTCTGGGGATTGTAGGATTATAAACTTTGCTTAGATGACAAATTATCAAAAAGTTTCTGTATTTCATTTTCTGTGTTCCTGTGATAAAGAACTATTTATACCATTTTATAAGGGCCTAATATGGAATGCAAGTTGATGGGGAAATTCAACAAAAGATATGAGAAAATATAATTTAACCAACTTTTTAATATGACATGTTATTTGTCTGTTTAATATTCCTTGCTGTGCACAACATAAAATCAGTTTGTCATAATCTTAAAGCATTCTTTGCTGGGTCTGAAAGCTCCAGAACAAACTGCCATTCTTTTACTTTCTCAAGCACAAAAATGAAAACAGAATGTTTTCCTTTTTTCTTGGAAAAGATGAATTACCCTAGCTTGACAGAGGGTAATTAGCACACCCAGTGCAAGTTAAGAGAATGGGTTGACAAGCACAAAAATGCTAAGAAAACATAGGCACATTTTGCATGTGTTTTAATACATAAATGATTAAAAACATAACTATATATCTTAATTGCCACCAACTGCAACACAACCTATTGGAAGACAATATTAAGTTATGGAAAACAGTACATCTTTAATTATTTGTCTATTCTACAAACAAGTTTAATTGGAATCTAAAAACAGCAAGGGACAAGAGCTCAGTTCATTAGGGACCAACTAACTGTAAAGGGCAGATGAAAACCTTTTGTCTGATGTAGATGTACCTCCTGAGCACCATGAGAGTGCACCAGGCAGGGCACTAATCAGTAATAAGAGGTGTTCTCATTATTAAGCTTATAAAGCATAAAGCAGGTCACCACAAGCTTTGAAGGTACTGATCATCAATTATTTCACTAATTGTTTATTCTGTTTGCATGTCTCAGGGTAAAAGGAAAAAGCCACTGAAGTGAAAAAGAGGCACTGATAATTGCTACCTCGGTGACAGTTGGTTTTTAGTATCTCATTATTTATGATTTGTTTTGTTGTGCATATGTGACTTTAAGTCTTCCTGTATTAATGTATACTCAAGAAGTCTATTGTGTCACACTTACAAGAAGAACGGATTACACAAAGTAACCAGCAGACTCAGGCACAAAACCTGCCTCTTAAAGAGTGTGAGGATGAGTGTGGTGAGTGGTTTTGTGTGGGTTTGTGCATACATGCGTGAGTGTACTGTGTGTGTGAGAGAGAGAGTGTATGCATATGTATGACTGTGTGAGAAAGTATGTGTGTGAGTGACTGTATATGAGTATATGAGTGAGTGTGTGTGTGTGAGTGTGGTGTGTGTGAGTGTGTGTGTGAGAATATGTATGTGACTGAGTATGTGTGAGAAAGTGTGTGTATGCTTCTGAGTGCATATATGAATATGTGAATGCATGTGTTGTGAATTCAGAAACCCACACTTAAAATTTCCTGCAGGTGGTAAAATAGACTATAGCATTTTGCAGACTGAAACACTACCTCTCTGTCTAGCTACTCCAAGTTTTGAGATGTCACTGGAAGTTGAGTTGACTGTCTTTAGACCACCTATCACATAGGTATCAAATCTAAATTTTAAGGAGGCAAAAAAACCCAGAATATCCTTGAATTCTGTAACAGAATTTAACTTTTCAAGTTTCCCCATTAAGGAATGAACTCCCTTGTGAAGAGGACATGGCTTGCTTGCAGAAGGGTAGCCAATGATCTCACTGCAGCCACTTCCAGACATTCTTTAGATATATATGTGTGTATATACACATATATATATCTACACATACATACATATATACATATGTGTATATATAGGTATATATATGTGTGTGTGTGTGTATACACATATATATTACTGAGTACATTCACTTTGCAAAGGTTTGGGATGATGACAAGACATGTGTTAAGTATATGAAATACTTTTGATTTAAAAAAAAAAAACAAGAATTTTGTTTGTGGCTCAAATCTTCAAGGCTCCCTTGTACTCAGCTCACTCTGACCTAGTCCCACAAAGAACACAAACATAATATAGGGTTGCAATTGCTTACACTTTGCATAAAGAAGTACACTTCTTTATGGTGTCATATTGAAGTGCCTAGATCTTTAGTAACAAGCACTAATGGGCTTGTCCAGAAAACATAAAAGTCAGAAATTATTATGAAAATAAACCCTAGTTCTAGCAGCAAGACAAAGCCATGGCCCTTCTTCATGCAGTCAACTTCTCTGATGGGATTAAGCAGATGAGAAACATTTTTTTTTTATTCCACAGGAAATAAAGCACAATTATCCTACTCAGTAGGTAAAGGGGAAAGAGGTTATTAAAAGATATCTAGTTTCCTTGTAAATTAACACAAGGAAAGAAGTGTTTAAGTACTTCGTGAGAGAATACATTTCAGGTAACTGCACCTGTACTGGAGAAAATTACTCTTCAATTGCGCATAGTAATTAGAGTTGTTGTTTAACTGTTAGGAAAAAAACGTGCAGTGTGGTGGAAGGTCCAAACAATTTCAGTCTAAAGATTCTGTTATTGGGGTAGGAGAAAGGATGTAAAGAAACCAACTGGAGAGCAGTGCTCACTCACTCACAGTGAGAAATACCCAAACACACATAGCCAATATGCTATGCGCTATGTCCCAGCAGAGTTATCATAGTAACTAAATGCATACATTAAATTCTTTCATACATAAGAATAATGCTCTGAGCTGAATGGTACCATATAATGGTTATCATATATAACAGTTTATATGTTATTTTCAACTTGGATTTTTGGACTCTTCTCTGGCTGATTTTAAAATTTGCTTTTTTTTAATTTATTTTAGATATTTTCTTTATTTACATGCGAATTTCTCCATTCCCAGTTTCCCCTCCAAAAAACAAAGAAACAAACAAAAACAACAAAACCAAACCCCTGCCTCCCCCTTCCCCATGCCTGCCACCCCGCCCTCTCCCACTTTCTGGCCCTGGCATTCCCCGAAACCGGGGCTCAGAACCTTAAAAGGGCCGAGGTCCTCTCCTCCTATTGATGATTGACTTTGCAATCCTCTACCATACACATGCTGCCTGAACAATCAGACCCCTCCATGTGCAGTCCTTGGTTGGTGGTTGAGACCCTGGGAGCTCCGAGGGTACTAGTTAGTTCATATTGTTGTTCCTCCTAAGGGGCTGCAAACCTCTCAGCTCCATTGGTCCTTTCTCTAATTCCTTAACTGGGGACCCTGTACTCAGATCGATGAATGGCTGTGAGCCTCTACATCTGTGTTAGTCAGGTACTGTCAGAGCCTCTCAGGAGATAGCTATATTTAGGCTGGCTTGCCCTTCCTTTAGTCCCTGTTCCATAGTTAATCTCTCCAACTCCTTCCGTGGGTATTTGGTTCCCCCTTTAAAATTTGCTTTTTACAAGTCCCAACTAAAGGACTTCAAGGCATTTTGTTGTCACAGAGTGGACATAAGAAATGCTATTCCAGTTGTTAACAGCTATTTAACTATGACAAACTCTTTACTCAAAAGGCTCAAGGTTTCAAGCACTTTAATCAAGGATTAGTTGTTGTGGATGGGCCTTGTGCTGTTCTTTTGAACCAATCACCTAATGAATAAAGGAGCCAATCACTGGGCGAGTAGGCGGGGCTACCGGGTTGGAGGGAAGAAGAGAGGTAGGAGGAGAGAATTAGGTCCTTTTTGGAACTGAACTGCAGAGTGGTAAGATCTAACCGCTAGAGTTTCCCAGTATCATGGCGGATCCACAAGGATTCAGCACGGGAGGAATCAGATTTTAATAAGGCTTTTAAGATTGGATTTTAGTTGTTGCACCCTGAGATTAAGTTATCATTGTTTCTGAACTAAGTTTGTGTTGGCGTTTTTCCTTCACCCTGCGGCTTGTCTGGGTTCAAGAGAAAGGTAAGGTGACAAAGCGTGGGTTTGCCAGATGTGCACCACAAAGGCCGTGGGGAATTTGAAGCACAGGGCTGGCGTGGTAGCAACCTGCGTGGGAACTTAGTGAGCTAGGTGGAGAGATTGTAGAGTTCTAAATCAGTCTCCACGAGATAAAAACAGGTAGGCCACTGCCCACCAGTACATTGGCAGCCAGGCTGCCGGGACAGAAGCACAGTTAGTAATAACAACTCATACACAAGTGCCTTCATTCCACAACGCTTGCCTCCCACGTCCCTCTTCTGTCAGTTGTCTCACCATAGTTTTTGACCTGTGATCATGTAGTTTCTACTGGATAAAAATAATCATGGTTCACATTAAACAAAAGGAAAGACTCAGGAAAATGTGATTAGTCATTGAATTCCAGTAACTACAGCTCATGAAATCCAAGAGAAGGGACCTGTGCTGTATGTGGCCCCCTGTCTTACACTTCCTGTACCTTCAGCACTGTGTGTACTTTTGTCATGATTGGCACTGTCCTCTGCAACAACAATAAAATCAATAGCTGCTATAGGAGAAATTGCACCAAGCACCATTAAAATTTGGTTCAGTGTTTAGTTTAATGAAATAAAACCATCAAATCATAACTGTTAATAGCAACAAGCTCCATGTGCTCCAGCCTCTCTCAGTTACACTTCCAATGAATTGTAAATTAAATGTTTGTTTCTGAGATCTTTTCCTTTCTCTCCTCCTTCATAGTATCAGTGACTTATCAAGACAACCCCCCATTTGAAAGCAGCTGTTTCACTCTTGTTAATACCAATATGAGACCCACACTGCATGCTTTATCTTATGCAGGGGCTCATAAATGAGTTGTCCATGTTATCTTCATTCATTTACTAGATGTTCAGTGGGAGTAAGAAGCACGATTTAAAACCATCACCCCTCTCTTAGGACTGATTGTGCCTAAGTCCCACTGAAGTCAATAGGTGCTTTGTGTATACTCAGAATGGACTCATAATGAGCAGGGTTGATGAGAATCCAGCTTTCCAAGCATGACTAGTGCTGAGTCTTCAAAGTCATTCATCATTTTCATCTGAGAAGGAGTACCCTTCATCTGTGATCTCTTCTTAAATAGGTACACAATTAAAAGAATTATTCCTCTCAGTGGCAATCACTTTATTTTAAAAGGTCATGTAGAGGCCCCATCTCCTCTCATTGCTAGATTGTCTGTGTGCCCAAGCAACTGAAGGCAGCCTCAATGAGTATCTTACATTTCTCTCTGAACTGCTGGCTCTATTACTTCTCAACCAGAGAAAGTGAAAGAAAATCCCTCTTGTTGGTTTGCACTTCAAGCTCTGAGTTAACAAAACTAACTGTTATCTTTTTAAGTTGTCTGCCAATAATTAAATTCAAATGACCATACTTTTATTACAAAAACAATCTCCGATTATGAACACACATTTAAAATCATCTGATGTTAATGGGGGTTCTAATATAGTAGGGAAGAAACTTTATCCCAAGCAATCTGCTTCTTCAGACAGATCTAAATAACACAGTGCTTACATAAAGCCATTGTGAGATGCATGCAGTAGGATTCTGGACTTGTGGCAATGTCATTAAACCTGATATGTACCCACTGAGCACCGACTACAAGTGAACTGAAAGATGTTCTGGACAGTTCCTGTAACAGGTAGTGCTCTGTCCTTGAATGCATACTCCTTTCATGCAGCTGTATGGAAAAGACAATGATGGGCTGCTGAGGTCCGGCCAAGATGCTTCTGTGGATGTCCAACTTCTTGAATGTAATCCCTGGGTCTCATAGAGTGCCAGGAAAGAAACAAATCCTGAGAGCTGGACTCTGGCTCCTACATATTCAGTGTGACACATGCATGCCTGCACACACACACACACACACACACACACACACACACACACACATCCCACAAATAACTCATAAAGGGATACACAAGTAACTTACAAAGGGATGTTGAAGAATATTAATAAAATATGTGTATGCATGTGGGTGTCTCTGTGTGCGTTGGCAAGGACAGGATAGTAATAAGCAGATGCATAAGTCTTTGAGACATAACAGAGTAAAAACTCTTTTTCTTACACTTTATGTAACAGTTGCACTAACGTTCAATGAAGCTATTCTCTAAGCAGTGACTGAAATATCTGAATTCCATTTCAGAGCTTTGTCATCTGACTGACTGTCAGCAACACCTGAATAGCTCACATATTTGATATGTGTTATTCTCTGCCCTAAGAGCTATATAAATATTATTTACATTAGTATGACTTTCACTTGGAGGAGTTATAGGATAATGATTAGGAAAGTGGACTCTTGAATCCAATTCTTGATTTAGTGTGTGATGAGTCACTTAATCTGTGACTTCCTGTTCATCTCCTCAAATACAAATCACACAGCAAGAACACCTTGGCTTATTCCTATCCTGAGTTATTGACGTAAATCCAATGTGGAGCGCTGCTGCCACACCTTAAAGATGGTGTCTGCCATTCTTTTGTTAAGGAGTAAACAAGTCCTTATTTGGCAAGAGGGTTGCACCTGCCAGTGGCCTGATCTTTTGTCATGACTCTGTAGTCAATGATAGTACAAGACGTGGTAAGGGCTCATGGACAGTCCTATGAAGGGTATTTAAGCAGCACTTACAGACCATTCGGGGGCACACCCTTGATTCTCATGTAACTAACAGCTCCTGAGTAAACTGTTGCTAGAAGGAACTGGTGTGCTAGTCTTTCTTCCCTGCTGGTCAGGGTGATCAGCGCGGCACAATCCAATGCTTAACCAAGAGTTATAGAGTAGAGAACAAGGAGCATGTCAGCTCCGAGGCCAGTCCCATTTTTTCTTTTGCACCCTAGTACTTTGGGTTTTGATGGCCCCTTTGACGCTTACTGTGCCAGTCTTGTCAGATGTAAGGAAAGCTCATCTTTGATCTGAATGGTGTATGCTTTTTTTAAACCCAAGGACTCAAACACACCTAACATGCTGGCTCTCCAAAGGTGGCTTCTAGTAATACCTTACTATATTCTTGAGCATCTCCAATAATTCCCAAGAGCTCCAGAACTATGTTTCCAGAAATATAGAAAAAAAATATTTAGAGCAAATACCCATTCAATTTTCATTTGAAATAAATGAGAGATTTGGCAGGATAGTCTGGCCCTGGTTAAATTTAAGATGTCAATTTTATATGAACAGAAATAAGGACTATAAGATGCAGAGTTTGGTAAGATATTGATTCCAACTGCTAAAAAGAAGTAAAATGTAAGAGCATCTTGGGGTGTGATAATCAAGTGTCTTTTCTACGCTTGATTATCTTGAATACTTCTTATTCTCTCTGAGTCTATTTTTCAGAGAACAAAAATCAGAATTCAGTTATATACATGTAATATTTTGTTTTAGAAGATAATTAGTGGGATATCTTTTAACTTCACATAGTCTTTCCCAGTTTTCTCTTTTGCTGTTATGTAAGTACTATGTCGATTCTCCCATAGAAATGGAAGGAATCAGCCTCCCCAGCACAGAATCAGGGTTAGGGTTAGGGTTAGGGTTAGGGTTAGGGTTAGGGTTAGGGTTAGGGAGTTTTTAATGGGTTTAGACTTACATCATAGCTCACTATGAAAAGCATGCCTGATGCTAATTACTTAACTGCCCCAAACTTTGGACAAAACTATATACTGCACTGTACTAGTGTGCTCCAATGATTCATATCCAACTCACATTCAGAGAGTGACTTTATTTGGAAATCATGTCAGTACTAGTTAAGACCAAATAATATGGAATATAATGGGTCCTTAATCTAACATGGGGAAGGCACCTAGGAGGAGAGAATACTACATGAAGAAATAGAGGAAAAGATCATCATATGACAACGAAGACGAACATGATTTATACAGCTACTGGCCAAGAAATGCCAAGGATTGTCAAAAGTTCTAAAAATAGCAAAGAATCAGGAACACATTTCATTCAGCCCCACAACAATCAAATGTACTGACATCTAGATTTGGTCTTTTGTTTAAAGCCATGCAAGTACACATTTTTACTGTGTTAAGCAGTCGGTGGTCATTTATTTTAATAGCAATAGAAAACCCCTTAAAATAGCTGCCTATTTTAGTGAAGGAAGTGTGTGGCGTGTCTACTGTGATGCTCAGTACACAAGTATTTACTAGGGGCATTAGTCTGCACAGACTACTAGCACTGCAGGATTCATTCAGATATGTCACTAAATAGATGTCACAGAAATTAGAGTCACCTTCTCTATATTTCAAGACTAAAATGAAACATGTAATTAGAAAAGAGCATTAAATATTCCATGCTGGGGTTGGGGCACTCTATATAATAATCTGAGCAAACTGACAAAAAAATGTGGGTTTGAAAAGAATTGCAAAGCTGGAAAGCATAAGCCATATAAAGGCTCGAGACAGGAAGTATACGGCTATAGATCAATTGCTGACAAAGCAAAAAGAAGAAATGGAATCTGAGTTGAAGAGAGAAGGCAAATATTCACGATGAAAGGTCAAAGCAAGGAGTCTATGAGCAAGAGGGTGGACGGGCACACCGAAGAACATTCTAGATAAGCTTCCTTCATCCCAGTATTACTTCTTAGTTTTTAATGAAAGACTTTTATTTGAACCCTAGAGTGACATTTCTTTCTATTCAATTATATATGTCAATTATGTCAATGGCACCATGTTCATTTTTTTTTTAATTCTTAAATCTTTTTTACAGTCTGCATCCTATGTGGAACAGTATTACTTCTTAAAATGTAAAGCTTATTTACTTTTGACTCTGAGTTCGTATTTTCAGAAGTAACTCTTGAAGATATAAAGAAACAAAGAAAATAAAGAGCTTTTATAGTGTTCATAAACAAGATCTGTTTGTAGCCCACCAAATTAAGTTCTCTGAAAACAGGACTGTGTATATCTTGCTTATTGAAGTTCACCTTTCCTTGTAAGTAGAAAGTATAAAAGCAATAAATGCTTACTAAAGATGACAAAATTTGATTGTTTAGTATATTTCTTCATGATGTGTTACAAACCTATTTACCTTGGAATTAACAAGCGCTCTGTTTCCCTGTGAATGCAAGATCATGATTCTTAGCTTATCGTATTTTTATCATAACACATGCAAATCAGTGTGGCCTCTCATGCCTTGAGAAAGCTACAACAGTAGTTTGATGGACATTTGTGGCAATACTAGTTTAAAATTTCTTAGGTTTATTTTTATTTCTGTGTGTGTGTGTGTGTGTGTGTGTGTGTGTGTATGTGTGTGTGTGTGTGTGTGTGTGCACGTGCACACCATACATGTGCAGATGACCACAGAGGCCAGAGGAACACATCAAATCCTCTAGTTCTGGAGCTTACAGGCAATTGTGAGTTCCTCTATGGGGATGCTGGGGACCAAATGCAAGTCCTCTGGAGGGCATAGTGCTGTTGGCTACTGAGTCATCTATGTCTCCAGCCCAAGCCCTTCAAGTTTTATCATCTGTTCTGATGCATAGTTAACTTGCTCTTAATGACAAACGATGGCTTAAGTTTCCATCCAGTTTTCTTCCTCTTGTTGTCAACTGTGATTTATTCCATGTAACAATTGCCAAAACTATTTGATACAGCATAGCAATAGTACACTTTTGCTCTATCTTAATGTATGCTGAAGTTTATACTTAAAGGTGAGTGACTTCATCCACTGAAATCAATGGGGAAATCCTGCTTTTCAGATAAGTTCAGATATCCTGACAAGCATACACATTCACAGCTGAACACTGGTAGAGAGCCACAAAATGTCAGTCTGTGAATCAAATCCTCGGAGTGACAATCTACCTTATATGGAATAAATGCACCCAGATACTCAGAGAGAATCTCCATGACAGCTTGAGGCCAGTGCTGTTCATGAAAAGCTGCAGGTGTTTCTCATGAGACTAAACACAGGAAAGCATTGTCCCAGGGAAGGGACCGTGTGCCTCAAACACAAATAGAGAGCAGTCGGGTACTAAATTAAACATCTTTGGTTCCAACACAACTTGCTTTGTTTTTGTTTTTGAAATTTTGTCCCCTGTAAGCAGTGTCCAGAGCGAAGCTGAGACTTCTTGAAAAAAGTCTCTTGGAGGTCTTTCTAACGTGAAAGGATCAGAAAATGTCTCTGAAAATTACACCCTTTCAGGATGAAGCCACTAGAGAACGCTAGGTTATGGGGTGGAGCTAAAAGAATGCAGAGGCTTGGATTCCACCCACTGCTTTTCCTAAAAGGAGAATTTCACTTCATGTAACTCAGCTTAGATTTGACAATAATACCCTGCCATGGGGTTCTGGCTTTGTTCGAAACTTCTTGCCATTTTAAAATGTTTATAAATTCCATGGAAGGATTAACATTCTAAGTAAATATGGAAATAGATTTATCCATCCTTTGAACCTTTTTATGAAGCAAGTAGTCAGTAATATTACCTCAATAATTCTTTTGGAATAACTAAATAATGAGAAATTAAGTTGAAGATGGTTGATACTGTTACTATTATTTTGTTTTATTTGCAATTAAAACAAATTACACAATAAATTCACAATCGTTATATTTTAGAACTGGGAGAAAATGATGAATTAAAATAAAATGGATGAAATTCCATCTCCTAAGGAACTACACCACGATGCTCTCCCTTCCTTCACGTGAATAAATACACGCACACACAACAGGAACTTTTTCAATCGAAACTAAAATGTATATATTGCATACTCTTCTGCAATTTGAATAGTTTTAGCAAAATGCAAAAATGTCTTGTGACTGCCCTTCCATGACAAGACCCAATATGGACTTTGATAGTACTGTGACATTCTCTAATGTGGCTGTGGTATACTCTAGTAGACAACATGTACAGTGTTACAGACATTGCAAAAAGCACTGTGCAAAATCGCCATTATTTACCCTTTATGTACTTGTACAATTGCTTCTCTCTTAGGAGTGTTGACTTGTGTGGTTTAGAGCTTTTTGTTATCACCATCAAGCTGCACTCATGAGGATAAACCCACCCATACTTCTACCAAAAGTATACAAGAACATTATTTATTTCACATTCATATCCATGCATATTCCATTTGATTTTTTTCAGTCTCATAGCTACATAATAGTGTATCAATTTCAGTTGGTAACAATTATGATATATATGTTTTTGTAACAATCCTAAATCAACCATTAAAAGAAGAAAACAAATAACTTAATAGTGGACATAAAATGAAAAGACAAATATATTAATCATTCTAATAAAAGAATCAAAGAACTGAGCTTAGAAAATCAATACAATAATGATATATTTAAACTTATTAATAACAATGATTAAATGTAAATGATTCAAATTCTCTGATGAAAGGAAAGCAATTGCTAGATCGCATGTATTCCTTATCAGAAGGACAACTTCCTTTTTTTTTTTTTTTAAAGCCTACAGCACCCGGTATTCCCAGGCGATCTCCCATCCAAGTACTAACCAGGCCCGACCCTGCTTAGCTTCCAAGATCAGACGAGATTGGGCACATTCAGGGTGGTATGGCCGTAGACACAAGGACAACTTTCATCACCTACAGTGGCCATGTAAAGTATGTTCTCTACTTCGGTTGGCTGCAGATTGAATCATTAACAGAAAACTTTCTGAAAAATTCTCCAAAAGTTAAAATAAACAACAAACTTCTAAATAAACTACGCAATAAGCCATAAATCAAACAAGATTGCAAGGTGATTTCAAATGCTTGAATAGAATGAAAATGCATATAAAATTGGTCTTATGCTAATACCATGCTTAACGAAAAGTTTCTAGCAGAAAATATTTAGATAAGACAAAAAGATGAAGAGCAAGACAAGTAGATGGCATCCAAAACTAAACAGAAGGAAAAAATACACCAAGCTTGGCATAGCGGCTCATACTTTTAATTTTATCATTTTAGGATGCTGATGCAGATGGACTGCCATTAGTTCGAATCCAGACTCATCAACACAGTGAGTTCCATACAGGATTGCCTGGGATATGTGTATATCATATATCATATATGTATTTGGAGTAAATATAAGAAAGAAGTATACTAGAGAAATATTGAGATATTATGAAAAACTTTCTGCCAGCAAATACAACAATTTAGATGAAATGGGTAATATTTTTGAAAGATATGTAAACTACAAAACGTTAATAAAAACTGAATAATCCTGTAATATATTAATTTGAAATTAAATGCTTCCCATAAAATTTTGACCTAGGTGACTTCATGACATAAAGAATGAATAATCTGTTGGGTTTATTACTGAAACCCAAGATATTTTTACATTCAGAGTCAATTGTCACAATCAAATTAATAAACTAAAAAGAATCAACTAAAAAGAATCATCAAACAAGGACCTAAAATAAAGCTTAGCATGCATTTGGTAAGGTGCACCATTTACTTGTGATGTCAAATGCTCATGAAATCAGGTACAGAAGATATTGTCCATTTGATGAAAGCGCAAACACAAAACTATTGCTAACCTGCTGGGAATGCATGCCCAAGATCTGAACGAGATCAAGCTAGCTAAAATCCCATCATGAAGCTATTGACAACTAATGGCTGTGGGGGAGGGGTGAAGACAGTATATTTTCCTGGGCCCTGAGAGGGTACCCACTGTATCTATGACAGAGGGACAGCACCAAGTGGACTCAATGGGTCTAAGAACAGAGTCCACAAGGTTGAGAAGGAAAGGCACCAGGGAGGATGTGTGAGAAATTGGAAGGAAGGAACGAGGGAAGTGGATTTGGTCAAAGCATGTTGTAGGCATAAATAAAATTCTCGAACAAGTTTTTAAAGTTGCCACCAAAGTAGCCCTGCCATCAGCATTGTATTTATGCTGAAAAAGCTAGTGCTCTTTCTGTAACAAAGTGTCTGATCCTATAATTCTCCTCAATGTGGTCTCGGGACTCCTAACAGTGTAACAAGGGATCAACAAATTAATACATTCTCACAGACTGAAAAGAAATAAGTGGCATTGTAACCGTTCATGGTCAACATTATTATATATGTAGAAAACCCTGACAAATATTCTAAGAGAATTTAGAAAATCAGGATGCAAAGTCTATTTTAAAAAAATGGTTCTGTAAACCTCCAGATTCAACCTAATTCTACTAAATATTTTTGTAGGCCTTTTTTTTTCAAACCCTATCAAGTTGATTCAAAGAATTATGTAGGAGTGCAAAGGCCATAGAATATTTGGATCAGAATGCATTACTGAAGAACCTACACAAAAGAAAACCACAGAAAAGCTATCTCAGCTATAAAGTACCCATCACACAAATATGAGGACTTGAGTTTGGATCCACAGAACCAAAGTAAATGCTTGGCGTAATTGGATGTTTCTGTAACCCTAGCACTGTGGATGTTGCAAACAGGAGGATCCCTGGAACTCACCTGTCAACCAGCCTAGATAATCATTCAATTCTGGGTGCAGTGAAAGACACTGTCTCAAAAGATAAGATGGCCAACATCAACGGGCATGCACATTTGTATACACACACACACACACAAAAACGCTACACACAAAACCATGAAATCCCACTTGCAAAACAATAATAATGGCTAAAATAGAAAAAAGAGAAAGTGTAAGAACTTCTCAACTGAAAAGGATGTAGAGCAGGCAGACCCTCACAACCTGATGGAAAGTTTCTCTTTGACATGCACTGTGTCAGTTTCTTAAAAGCATTAAGTGTATGCCTTCAGTGTAAGCTTTCATTCTACTAACCCAAGAAATTAAAATATATTGCCACATAAAGATGTGTACCCTAATGTTCAGCCTAGAGTTATTTAGTTCTCTCTCAAAACAAAACAAAACAAAAACCCTAAATCCTGACCCTCCAAATGTCCCTCATTGTGTAGTAAACAAACTGTAGTACAACCATAAAAATCAATCTGAGAAAGAATGAACTATCCTACATACAACATGGATGAATCTTAGATAATTATGCTGAGTGACAGAGTGAGACAATAAACATGTGCATACTCTGTGATTTATTTATGTAAGTCCCAGAAAATGCTACCTAATTTATAGTGACAGAAAGCATACCACTAATTGCCTGGAGAGGAGTAGAGGTAGATCCATTACAAAAGGGCACAAGGAGCCTCAAGGGTGATGGATATGTTCATTATCTTGACATGGCAATGGCTTCACAGGTGTGACGGGTATGTCAAAACTCATCAAGTTGTATACTTTAAATATATGCACTTTATTTTGCATCAATTACACCTTAATGAAGCTGCAAAAATAAGTATGAAAATGCCCACTTCTGTGCTCATACACATGTCAGGGCATGCGCACATGCTCAGGTTTTAGTTTTTACCAACTCCATCACTATAAGATTACACCTCATTTTTTAAATTTGTCAGATAGAAATCACAATTACTTCTTATATTGCATCTCACTAACACTATTTTTTTACTACATATTACTTCTCATAGAAACTCACTGACTTATAGTCACTAACATTTAGAAAATACCTACTTGAGATGATAAAGAATGGTCTAGCCATGTGACACTTCTCTAATTTTGTCTTCATGTTGCATTAACTTATTAAACTCCCTTATTTTATAAATTAAGTTAATTTCCCCAGACCCCATAACTATGCTCAAAATGTGTCATGTGTGTGCATGTGTGTATCGTTTTTTCAAGAGGCCACATCCAGGTTTACATGTCTTAGAAGACCCATATGAGCAAATTTCTATTTCTTTCTCTCTCTCTCTTTACACACACACACACACACACACACACACACACACACACACACACACACACACACAGGTAATGTCCAAAGGAAGTGAGTTGGAGATTCTCAGACATTAAGTTTAATTTAAGTTAAGTGACTGTCTTGAAATTTCTCATATAAGGTAACAATAGTTATCATAGCCTGAAAGGAGTAAGTCTCTTTACTGTCAGAGTTTTTGCTGTGCCTTCTTAACAATTAGTGAGTAATCAGAACACCAGGATCTTGATATAATATTTTCCAGGTAATGGTAAAAATAATGAGAGAAATACACAGCAAATAAGAAGTCCTGGGATAAGCATATACAGATAACAGTTGAATCTTAGCTCCTGTGTGCTTTTAGAAAGGCTGATGCTAAGTTGAATACCTCTGACTAAACTGTAAGTATAGAATAATGAAGATGGAGGCAGAAAAGACTGAGAAGTTAGTGTAGTAGAAAATTTGCCTAGACAATTTCACTGTTACTCTTATGAGTGGTATATGATGTCTCAGGTGGGAATTCCACTCATCCTTATTTAGAGACCTTGAGTTTATGTACCTAATAGTGTACCTTATATTCATGGGCATTTTATTAAGGGACTTACTTCAAATAACATGTAATAACTCTCAAGTGAAAAATCACCAACATAAAAGTATTCTGAGGCAGTTTTTCTAGAATGACTACCTAGTTTGGGTAGTAATTTACAGGCATGGTAAACATCATGACAGCGAGTTACTTTATGTGGAGTAGGCACTATAATAAGAATTGAATTTTTTTTCTAGTGGCTCACATTAGCTATTTACATTTTCAGGCAATGGAAGTGGCTGTTCACAGCACACCAGCACACCTTGCTTGAAGTTTAGAATGCCCTTTGAAGATCTCTGAGGTCTTTTCTAACCTTTTTAATCTCAAGATTTCAATCCTCTCTTTTGAAGTGTTTGACTTCCTGAATAAACCCAGTGGAGCAGAGCCATGAACTCATCCAAACAAGTGCATTTCCCTAAAAGGAAGGCTTGACAGACTTTCATCATCAACATCATCATCATCATCATCATCATCATCATCATCATCATCATCATCATCATCATCATCATCATCATCATCATCATCATCATCATCATCACCAACAGCAAATGCTGATGGTTGGGGTAAGGAGAGAGTTATGGGGTGGAGCACTTGCTTACTTGCATAAGGCACTAAGTTCAATCTCCAGCCACCCAAAAGAAAATAAAAGGTATTGTGGGCTTTTGGCTTTTTGACTGTACCTAACTGTCTTAGTCAGGGTTCCTATTCCTGCACAAACATCATGACCAAGAAGCAAGTTGGGGAGGAAAGGATTTATTCAGCTTACACTTCCACATTACTGTTCATCACCAAAGGAAGTCAGAACTGGAACTCAAGTTGGTCAGGAAGCAGGAGCTGATGCAGAGGCCATGGAGGGATGTTACTTACTGACTTGCTTTCCCTAGCTTGCTCAGCTTGCTTTCTTATAGAACCCAAGACTACCAGCCCAGAGATAGTACTACCCACAAGGAGACCTCCCCTCCTTGATCACTAGTTAAGAAAATGCCTTACTGTTTGATCTCATGGAGGTAAATTTCCTCACCTGAATCTCCTTTCTCTGGGGTAACTCCAGCTTGTGTCAAGTTGACACAAAACCAGCCAGTACACTAACCCATTATTTCTCGCAGAGCTACCACAATCATCTTGCTCTAAATTGATTCTTACTCAACAATTACTAAAGACCAGGATCTCTGCCTTGCAGAATGTGGTAGTGTGGTAATAGATTTCTTCTATTGCTCCATTATTAAAGGAAGACAACTATAAGAGAAGACAGTGTATGTGAGAGTAATAATAATAAAAACAATTCACACTGGAGGAGCAGAGGTGCAGCTCTTACTCCCAACAGTACCCAATCTGAACATGAGAATTCTCAACCTATGGGTGATGACCCCTTTGGGGGTTGCATATAAGATATCCTGCATATCATATATTTACAGCATAATTTACAGCAGTAGCTGTGAAGTTATGAAGTAGTGATGAAATAATTTTATAGGAAAAGGTCACCACAACATGAGGAATTATATGAAAGGGTCACAACATTAGGAAGGTTAATAACCACTGCTCTAGATCCACAACCTTTTTAAAAACTGATATTTACTCATTTCAAATATATTCAGGGCATCATTGCCTATAAACTTCTTAATCGCTTAAATCTAGATGTGGACAAATATATCCACTGTGTTCATCTACTAGAGATAAATCATACTGTTATTTTTAAAGATGATTTCAACTCATGAAGGACAATAACCAGCTCTTTGAGACTGTATCTTTCTGCAAGACTTAGTTTTCATACAACTGAAAACTCTGCCATTAAATCAGTATTCAATGATACTGATTTTTCTGTTATTATCTTTAATCATTTTTATAGTCCAGAATCATTATCCCTTCCAATTCTGCCCTCTAACAGTTCCTCATCCCATTCCTCCTCCCTACTCCCACCCCCGTCTCAAAGAGGATGCCACACACACACACACACACACACACACACACACACACACACACACACAAGCACACACACCTCCCCAGGCCTCCCCAGCCCTTGGGGCCTCAAGTCTCTCAAGAGTTAGGTGACTCTTCTCTCACTAAGGCCAGAACAGACAGTTCTCTGCTGTATATGTGTCAGAGGCCTCATATCAGCTAGTGTATGCTGCCTGATTGGTGTCTCAGTATCCGAGAGATCTCAGTGGTCCAGGTTTGTTGAGAATGCTGATATTACTATGGGGTCACCCTCCTCCTCAACTTCTTTCAGCCTTTCCCTAATTCAACCACAGGGGTCCCTGTGGTTCAGTCCACTGGTTGAGTTTTTCTGCATCTGACTCAGTCAGCTGCTTGTTGGTCCTCTTGGAGGGCAGCCATGCTAGGCTCCTGTCTGTAAGCACATCATAACATCAGTTATAATGTCAATCTTTGGAGCCTTCCTTTGAGATGGATCCCAATATGGGTTAGTCACTAAACCTCCTTTCCCTCAGTCTCTTCTCCATTTTTGCCCCACAGTTCTTTTCAATGGATTCAATGCAATCCCCATCAAAATTCTAACACAGTTCTTCAAAGACATGGAAAATGCAATTCTCAACTTCATATGCAAAAAGAAAAAACAGGACAGTGAAAACAATTCCTAACAATAAAAGAATTTCTGAAGAATCACCATTCCTGACCTCAAGCTATGCTACAGAGCAATAGTGATTTAAAAAACTGCATGGTATTTGTACAGAGGCATACAGGTTGATCAGTGGAATAGAATTGAAGACCCAGAAATAAAGCTACACACTTATGGATACTTGATCGATGACTAAGATGCCAAAAATATACAATGGGAAAAAGAAAGCATCTTCAATAAACGGTGCCAGTCGATATGTACGAAAATAAAAATAGATCTATATTGGTCACCTTGCACAAAGCTCAAGTCCAAGTGGATCACGGACCTCAACATAAAACCAGATACACTGAATCTAATAGAAGAGAAAGTAGGACAGAGCCTCGAATTCATGGGCATGGGGGGAGGGGATTTCCTAAACAGAATTACATTGGCTCTGGATCTAAGATCAAGAATTAATAAATAAGACCTCATGAAACTAGAAAACTTGAAAGAACATAGTCAATAGGACAAACTAGCAACTTATAGATTTGGAAAAAAAAATCTTCATTAACCCCACATCCAATAGGGGGTTAAAATCCAAAATATATAAAGAACTTGAAGCCAGGCAGTGGTGGCACATGCTTTTAATCCCAGCACTTGGGAGGCAGAGGCAGGCGGATTTCTGAGTTCGAGGCCAGCCTGGTCTACAGAGTGAGTTCCAGGACAGCCAGGACTACACAGAGAAACCTTGTCTTGAAAAACCAAACCAAAAAAAAACTGGAGAAGCTAACCTTCAGAAAAAGAAAACAGATAATTTACAACAGGGGAATCTTGAATGACAGAGAAGCACTTACTTAAATGATCAAGAAAATGCAAATCAAAACAACCCTGAGATTCCACCTTACACCAAACAGAATAGCTAAAATCAAATACTCAGGTAACAGCCCAAGAGATTTTTATTCTCTTGTGACAGGATTTTCCATGTCCAATCACACTAAAATATTAGTGCATCAGGAGGTCTGTGATTGGACAGGGAAAAGGGAGGCGTAGCTAAGAGTTACCGAGACAGAGCCAAGATGGAGGGTACAGACAGGAAGAAGAGACCTTAACCAGGATGGCTTTAAATAGCCATAGGTAGTTATGATATCATAAAGGTTAAAGTAGTTGGGATAATTTGTCTAATCTAGGTGGGCAGCTTTTATCATTATCAACTGGTTCTGAATTTATTGTATTGGTATCTTGTGAACTGAGAACTTATTGATACATAAATCTGATTGATTAATTGTAAGCTTCAAAAGTTTTGATTTACTTGGATACTGGAATGTGGAACGGCCAATTACAGGGGTTTATGGCTAAGAAGGAACTAGAGGAGCCAGAGACAAGCAAACCAGAGCTAAGAATACAGCTGTGGGAGCTAGCCAGAGTGTAGCCCAGTGGGACGGCTCTGGGGCAGAGTCATTTTTGATATTCCCCACAACATTCTCTCTACTTTTTCTTTCATAATGTCCACTGTGTGCCTTGGACTGGGTTTCTGTACACAACTGTTATTCTAGCTGCCACAGCAATCAGTGGGCTTAGCAAGCCAAATAACAACATTTAACTGGAGATGTTAACAAGCTATTTGTACCAATATTAGAATAAAAATTAATTAGATGAGAAATCACAAAAAAATAATATTTTGAAGACAAATGACAGGAATATTTCTCTGGAAGCATATGAGCTGATCATTCAGTGGTATTCAGTCCGTAATTCCTTAAGAAGCACGGTCACCTCAGATTGTTTGTGTCTTTGTTTTGTTGTCATAGTTGTTGTTTTTACACAGAGGATTTTTGCAAGGAGATATCTACAACCATCTACTCCCAATCTACAACCATCTGGTCCACCTTACTTTCCTACAGGTAGAGAAAGTCTCCTGGCTGGAGTCTTCTAGGAATGGAGAACCCATCCTCTACAGAGCAAGCCTTGTGCCTTGGCTAGCCCAAGCTTTGCTCCAAGAAGCCCTAGCCATCTTGTTTTACCACAACAAGAAGGAAAAGCTGCTCCAAGCAAGAGCGGGAAGAGAAAGAGCGAAGCACACAGAGAAAACAGGCAGAGAAAACCTGAAGCATGCTCACACTTGTGCTGCTCTCTGCCAAAGCTGTGGGTGTTGATAGCATTATTGTTTAATCTCTCCGAAGAATATGTGGGAGCGGAAAGCACAACATCCCCAAGTTGTTACTTTGTCACAACTTTACAGAATACATAAGCACTTCAGTAAATACACAGATTTTTTTTTGCAAACTGTAAATCATCTGTGAGCCACCACTGTTCGACTAATTACAGCAAGAAGCTGTGCTCATTAGCTGTTCTCATCTGGCTCACTGCACGACCTAAATAGTCCGTAAATGAGCCGGCAATTATTGCTGTATTACCACTACCAGCTCCGCTCACATCAAAATATCTCCACCAAATGTTACGCCTGTTGGTATTATCAGGTTAGAAATTTCATAAACATATTGAAGCAGTTAATTGGGAGATTATTAAAAAAAATGTGAAAATAGAATCATCAGTGAAAGAAGGTTTCATCAAAGCCCAGATAGGCGGCTCCACCTATAGACAAGAGGCTCAGAATGAAAGCGCTAGAAACGCTATGCAGGCTGCCTCTAACCTCCAGAAAATGAGGACAGCAACAGAAATCTACTTACCTCCAAGAACAGAAAGGCAAAGCTTTCATTCTTCTTCCACCTAGAGACTGTCTCGATGGACTCAAAATTAAAGAGACGCATGTACCAAGAGGCCTGGGCCACAAAAGAATGTAGAAAGCTGTCACATCAGGCACTTACACTTCCAAATCCACCCTCAAGCGTACATACATCAAAGGAGATAAAAATTTGTTATTTGTTGATACAATTTACTTTAAGGAATGTTTTCAAACATATTAAAGTGGAAAGAAATGAAGTAAAATAGTTTGAAGAGTGATTTCTCAACACACTCAATACTTCTGAAACATCTATTTATAATATCTAATGAATAGCTAATTAGATGCATTCTTGTTTATTCATTAGAATGTCCTCTTAGAGCTTCATTTCAGTTTTGTGGATATTCTGAAGTAATATATTTTTAAAAATTGCCATAATTCATATTTTTCAAATTTATCCAACTTTAATTAACCCAATTTAATGAATTCCCTTTGTGAACATTTTCTGCACAAAAATAGGGGCCCTCAATATTGGGACACTTTATCTTGTTTTTCATCATTACCATGATTATGTATTATGATCCTAAAAAAATACAAAAGAAATAGAAGAAATACTGAGAGTTAGTGAATGCTGTGATTCTATTGGCATCCGCTGCCTTATCAGAGAAAATAACAGTTTAAAAAATGAGCATTTTACTTGATTCTTGTACTAGTTGCATTTATACCAAGCAGACTGTATTGGGTCAAATGTAATTTACCTGGGCCTACACTGACTCAGACAGACTTCGGACAGGATGTAGAATGGAATCAGTCACTGATCACTACTACATGATAACTATGGCAATGACAAGTAATTCTTTTTAAACAACAAATTGATATCAGTGGACAAAGGAATATGCTCAACTCTTACCAACTGCTAATTTAACAGGGAATCATTACACTGATCAATGGCTATATTTCCATGGCTGCCATGATCTTCTGTACTATGTGGCCATGGCATTCTTTAAAGTATGTGTGCTAAGTTATAAAGTTCAGAGAACATTATTTTTCCTAACTGCAAAATTTACCAAAGCTAATGTTATGTTCCGCGTATGAGACTTATCTCCCCATTTTCTTTCTTCTTTAAAATTCTTAGAAAGACAGCTCATTTCCTTTGCCCACCTTTCTCCTCTAGTAATCTTCCTGTTGACCAGCTTTCTGGCAACTTGACACAAGCTAGATTTATCTGAGAGCAATCAACTACAACTGAGAAAATTGAGAAAATGCCTCCATAAGATTGGCTCATAGGCAACCTGTGAGGGCATTTTCTTAATTATGGATTGATGTGGGAAAGACCAGCTCATTGTGGTGATGCCACCACTGGGAATGTAGCCCTGAGATACACCTTAATGCAGACTGAGCAAGTCAGAAGGGAAAAGTCACTAAGCAGGTTCTTCCATTGTCTCAAAATCAATTTCTGTGCCTACATCTCTACTTTGAGATTTTTTTCCCCTAAATTGTCTGAATGATCAACTGTAAGGTAATATAAACTCTTTCCTCCACAAGTTGCTTTTCGCTGTGGTGTTTTATCACAGCAACATATAACAAAGACGGACTTGCCTTGATACAGAGAGTGACAACTACAGAGCAATTTCAGCATCGCCTGGAAAAGACAATTCTAGAAAGACAATGTGTATAGCTTTATCCCCAGCCTACAGAGTCAGACTCTTCCACTTAATAGCCTGAGAAACACTGGGCTAGGCAAGGGACCATTATGGTCTTCGTGGTTCTTTTCCCTTCATAAAGGAAAAGACACATCAATGTTCAACCAAGTAGCACTGAAGACCTGACAAAGAAAACACATGGTCATGACTGTTAAAATTTACTACCAATGTTTTCTGTGAGCTTTATTCGAGGGTCACTCTTTTGTATTCAGGAAAGTAGATTGAATCCTGTGGAAAGCTGATTACAAAAATAATCCTTTGACTGTTTGCAATGTGACATCATACCAACAGTCATTTAAAGGTGTCAATTCAATACAATTGTTATTACTGCTACATTCAATACAATGGAGGACTCACCTTTGCCATTGTCAAGTCTCTTGGCCTTCTATAGCTATAGTGACACTGAAGCTCATGTGACAAGTATTCCTTAAATCCTCTGACCTTTTCAATCATTTTATATCTGTGATGCTATTTAAAAATAATATATTCAAGTAGATATGATCTATTCCAAAAACACATTGAAGAATTAAAAGAGTAGGGTTGTTGGGCTGGTGAGATGGCTCAGCAGGTAGGAGCACTGACTGCTCTTCTGAAGGTCCTGAGTTCAAATCTCAGCAGCCACATGGTGGTTCACAACCATCTCTGAGATCTGACACTCTCTTCTGGTGTGTCTAAAGACAGCTACAGTGTACTTTCATATAATAACAAATAAATATTTTAAAAAAAAAGAGTAGGGTTGTTGATTGGTTTAGGTGAGGACTCCTAAAAGGTGACTTTGTATAGTTGTGATATGAATGGAGTTTAATACAGTTTTTGAGGCTATATTAAATTGCCTAATATTTTTTACATCCACTGCTCATGGGACCTATGCATCGAACAGCTCTGTGTATGTCACTCAGTGGTAGAAATACACAAAGGATACTAAAGTTTCACTAGATGGCCTGGATTAATAAAACAAGATTCAACTAGAAAGGTAGAGAAATTCTTGGAAGTAACTGTAGAAGGAAGAGGGAGGACCTTTTCAAGTCTATGATGAAATCAGAACAGCTCCTATGAAGAATAGACCTAAGCTGATATACATCCTCCATTTTCTAAACAGAGTCTCTGCTTGGGACAACATAATTGAATGTTTACTCATGGAACTCAGAGTGTTACTTTGCTTTATTTTCTTGGCTTAAATAAGGAAGGAGAAGGTGCAATCTAAAGTAGCTCATTATTACAGCTCATCAGCCTGGTACAGTGGAGACATATACATCAAGGAAGAAATCACATTGTTAAGGTCATGTCCACAGACAGGACACTGGGAACCACTCTTCTGAGTGAAGCACTGTTCAAAACTCCATGGTACATACACTTACCAAAGTCTAGGAAGGATTTTAAATCTCCTAGGGTTGAGAGACAATACCAACCTGATAAGGACTAGAAGTTGGAGTCGTTTTCTGTAAAACTCCATATCCTTCTAAGAAAAAGTTAAGAAAAGAGGATGTGTTCATTTAAATACTAATGTGATTCATTAGTATTTAGATGAATTCCAACTTATTTGACTTGTTTGACAATGATGGTGAGTGACCTGCTTAAACAAAAATATGTCTTTGATGATACACACACACACACACACACACACACACACACACACACACAACTTCTTAGTAAAATTCTTTGAGGAGAAAGTGTTAAACTCTGCTCAGCTGACTTATAAGGGAAAGAAAATTATATCCTCTCTATTTGGGGTACATATACTCTCTCCAGAGATATATAGCAGGACAAAAGCCCCATGTAAGCCCTTAGAGTGAAGCTTATCCTTTCTCAGAAACTTTGAGTGCCTCTGAATAGGAGAGCCAAGAGTCATCACTCATGGGCAGCTTCAGTGTGGGCAGTGGGATGGTTTCTATTAGCATCGTCTGTGTTCCATTCCTGAAGCAGTAGGCAGAAGATTGCATGTAGGACACTTTCTGTGCTTTCTGAATTCCAAACCACTGAGACAACTAAGGAGTGGGCAGAGGAAGCCATCAGCACTACGATCAGATATTAGGGTTACATCAGGCAGTGCTGACACCCCTAGGCTTTCGCTGTGAGAGTCTGTCAAACTTGGAACAGAAATCTTCAAACTACAACCTGGGCTTCCCAAAGGCAGCTTACTTATAAGAAAAGGGCAAGGGAGAGTCAAAGCTGAGATGTGCCCTTCTTTCTGTTAAGTCACCAATCCAGTCAAAGAAAGGATATGCAATAAGGAGAGACAGGAGCTTTTCATTAATCTGTTCCCTCCATATTAAAGGGAATATGAGGACAGAACATCAAGTTTCCATCACCAGCATCTCTCAGCTCTTCAGGTCCTGAATCCATCAGGACAACTGTCAAGGTAGTGACAGACTGAAAACAGTTATATCAGGTAGAATATCGCATCATCCACTTTTCATACTAGCACTCCGGAGGCTTAGACAGTTGGGTTATAAGTTTGAAGTTAACCTGATATACGTATAATCATATTGTCTCCAGAAAAAAATGGATAGATAGCTCCCAAAAGGAGATCTGTAGCATACTATGAGGATACAGCAAACAGAATTTTAAAAAGCCACCACCCAACATCGACCACTGTTTCATTTCAGATTTTCCTAAGTTAGATAAGTACAAGTTGTACCTCCAGAATGCTATTCAATAAATTAGAATCCATGCAACAGATTCAAACCTCTCAGATGCTTGTGTTAAGCTTTTTGTTATTGTGGCTTGTACTTAAGACAATTTTAAGGAGGACAGATTCCCATTTACCCAGGGCTAACTGAATCCATTTCATTTAGACCAAAACCAAAACCCAAATTTCATGAACACTGACATAGCAGAATAAATCTGTTTGTCTCACAGCATCCAGAAAACAGAGAAAGGGATCAGGAGAAGATAAAGCTCCAAGGACATGCCTCTAGTGACTCACCTCTCAATATCATCACTATAGAATGAATCCATTAGGGGATTAATTTGCTGGATAGGTAAGCTATCAATCATTTTCCCAGTTGACAACGAACACAGTGATACATGAACATGTGGGGGACATTTCACATTCAAGCCAGAACACTATTATCTAAAACTTAACTTTCATACCTATTCTATTTCTAATTCTAGATAACTAAGTTAACTACCAGAGGTCCTACAGTGAGATCAAACATATTTCATTAACAAAATAGCAGTTGAGTTTCCTCAGATTTGAGTATTGACACTTTCCAATTATTCATTTCTCAAAACACTACAAAATAAAAATTTCTATGTGTCATACTTTTAAACCATCCCAAGTTAATTATAATAAATTCAAAGTAGAACAAAAAATTTCTTGCCATTGAATGCTAAATACAAATATTTTAGAAAAATTGAGTTCAGGTATCCTTTTTCTGTTCAGTTTCTACCACAGCTTCTTCATTAGAAGCCTTGATGGAATGCTTAAGAAAGTTCTATTGGTAGGTGTGTCAGACTGTCTTCAATACATATGTCTTAGTCCCTATGATCTGAAATTATCTATTTCCGGCTCTCTAATGAGCGTCTCTCTCAGAATTTCAAAGAATTATTACAATATCTATTATAGAACAGCCCCACCCTCAATGAAATTTAGAATAACCTAAGTATTCATCCAGGAAAAATAAAGGACATATGTATTTCCAAAAACTATAGCAGAGGTGGTGGAAGCAAGAACATGAAGATAACCTTGGTCTCCACTTAGCTAGTCCAGTCATCCACAATAACCCATAATTTTTTAAAAGCAAAACAATGTGTGAACCTTTCAGAGAGGTTCACACCTCTGTGTGGTTGCCATCTACTTTCCATCTCCAAGGAATAGAAAGGGAATTGGCCTAACGTGTATGCGTGTTCTCACTTTCCATGGAAAGATGCATGAGAAGATCCTACCTTCTGGGTCCTCTCCTAGCACTCAGTGTCTTTTGTGTAGGTATCTTCACATCATGGTAGCCTCTTCCACATTTGTTCTTGTGGAGTTGCTTTGGCCAGCAGTTCTTGACTAGGAATGATTTTTATCCCTAGGGAACAACTGACATTATCTAGAGACAGTTTTGATTTTCCCAACTGGGGGCAGGGAGTAAATGGTCTCATATGGTACAGACACCAGACTTATTACTAAATTACCCAGAATGCTGAGAACAGAGTCACACAAAAACCATTATTGAACCCCAGATATCAGTAGTACCAAAAATTGTGAAATCATGGACTAGGTAACTCAATTTGTTTCACCGGAAAGCTCTATAGTGGGTTCAGGTGGAAAGAAATCCTGAGGCCAGTCTTGAACTACCACTGGTGCATCGGCCTTTAAGTTTATTTCCCTAAACTTCAGCACAGAGCAATGCCAGTGTAGCTGGCTTGCTGTGTTCCTAGTGATACTTGCCTCCTCAGAATCCCCCTTTTCCCAGCCTTCTTTTATCCATCATCTATGTTGATTGGATGCATCTCACGGGTTTCACAAAACAATTGAATTTCCAAGAGTTTTATTGAATTTCCAGTATTTTAAAATGCTGTTTCTAATCCTTTTCTTCTGAATGCATACAGCACAGGGAAATAGTCTATGATTGAAAGCAGAGGCTCTTTCTTCTTCTTGTGCTTTGTGGTCTATGGATATATTTGTTTCAACATATTCATTGAAGTTTCACATATGGGATTATTCCCTGAATACAAATATAACACCAGTCACTTCTTGTCTTGCAAAATTCTTTGTGGACTGAGGTATCCACCTTTACTTCACAATAGCAGCATATATCTTTTCTGTCATACTGTTCTTGGGTCCCGCCCAAATTTTAGGATCCTTTTGGCATAATTAGCCCTTTCTTTCAGAAGTAGCTACCCAGATGCTTGCACTGTGAAATGTGAGTGGCAGTAAATGAAATTGTTATAGCTTCCAGGAGCTTGATAATGCAGGTTTTACAGGAAGGGGGCACAGTTATTCACCTAGAGTTAGTGTTAACCTTTGATATTTGTCTCCGTCTTCATTTGTGTCCTGCCTGTGAATTCATTTACCCAGCTGCTGCCGTTCTTCACTGGCATCAGAATACATTGTCTTCAGCTTCCCAATATGCACTGAAGTTAGCGGTTCCCTAGGTATCCTTTACCATCATCATCAGAATGGGACCTATTACTGGCCCAACTTGGGATCTATCCCATGGTGAGCTATTACTGATGCTATTACTGATGCTATCTTGTACTTGCAGACAGGATCCTAGCATGGTAGTCCTCTGAGAGGCTCCCCAAGCAGCTGATTGAGACAGATGCATATACTCACATTGCATTGATACTCACCATTGAACTGAGGTCACAGACCCCTATGGAACAGTTAGGTGAAGGATTGAAGGAACTGAGGTGGATGGTAACCCCATAGGGAAAAAAAAACCCGGCTAACCTAGACTCCTGGGATCTCCCTGAGATTAAGCCACCAACCAAAGATCATACACAGGCTGGTTCAAGGCCCGTGGCACATACATAGCAGAGGACTGCCTTTTCTGGCCTCTGTGGGAGAGGATGCTCCTAATCCTGTAGACACTTGATGTCCCATGGAGGGAGAGCACCCTCTCAGAGGTGAAGTGGGTAGGGGGTAGGGGAAGAAATCTATGATGGAGTCCTGGAGGGGGGCAATATTTGGGATGTAAATAAATAAAATAATGAAATAATAATAAAGCTCAGCCTAGTAGACTGGGGCTTTCAGTGTCTCCAATGTGAAGATAGACATTAGATCATCCAGATCAGATTATGTAAGCCAGTATAGTAATATATATTATATTACTATTTGTTCTGTTTCTCTAGAGAACCCTGGCTAACAGACTAATCTCTCAAGCTTCTCATTCAACAAACAGCCCTATTATCTTCCTGAATTAAAGATACCTCCAAGAATCACAGCCTCTATTTTGAAGCTGAGCCAAGCATAGATACAATAAGAGAGAGAGAAGTGTGGAGGGAGGGACTAAGTTAGCATGCCCATTTCCATGACTAAGCATGGCGAAGGATGAGGGAAGGAACAGAGAAAGGCTACTTTTGTTCTCCTAGCCTCTCCATATGAAGGGAGAATGAAGAAGAGGTGGACGTTTCCCCATTAAAAACAGGAAAACAACATTAAATATATATATTTTGACACAAGGTCAGTGTTAGTAACAAAAGGTATTTATTTTGTGGTTTCTTGCCGTTAGGAATATTTTTAATCTTGTTTCCAATTGGACAGGAGCTGATTTTATGGACACACAGCTTCCTTTCTGGAATGCCTGGTACTTTCAGGACAGACTGAGTAACTAAGAGGAAATGACAAGAGAATTTTTAAAAAAGGCGAAAGCCCAGAGAGAAGAAGGACTCTTGAAAGCTGAAGACTGAATCTCAGGACGGAAATAGGAGCTGATTGGACAGTCAGCCCAGCCAATCAGTGAGATTTAAGTTCCATGACAGGTCTTGTCTAGAAAGAGAGAAAGAAAGAAAGAAAGAAAGAAAGAGAGAGAGAGAGAGAGAGAGAGAGAGAGAGAGAGAGAGAGAGAGAGAGAGAGAGAGAGAGAGAGAAAAGAGAGAGAGGGAGGGAGAAAGGAAGAAAGAAAAACTAGTAGAGAGCTGTAAGAAAGGCCACCCAGCTCTGACCTCTAAGCTCCCTCATATAGCACAAGCACAACACAAGCTGCACACACACAAACATAAAACTGTTGTGTTCATTTCATTTTGAGCTTCAAAAGCTTACATGAAAGAGTTTGAGTGAAGTCTATGGAAACAGAGGTATGACAGGAGGAAAAAGCTGTCATGTGAGTGACGGCTCGCAGCCGCCTGTCACACAACCCTTGAGCACTTTGTAGTTTTGTGCTGCCATGTAGAGTGTTTTATTGAATTTTCTAGAAAGGCTTTAATAAGTCAAACATACACCTCCAAAAGCTGTTAATTAACTTTTGGGGGCCCTTAGGGTGCGAGCCAGTAAATCAACAGGGTTCCTCCACAGTATGATACTGCTGAGAAAGAGGGAAATGTCTGATGCCTCCAACAGTGATTAACAAATTTAGAGTCATTTACAACTCTCACAACTGAACTGAAATATCACCCTTCAATACTATAGCAATTTCTCCTTCTTTTTGTATCCAAGTGCTTTCAATCTGATTGATCCTAAGGTGTTTATAGGTAGAGGACATCTTTTATCCACAGAATAGACACTGTTATCTTTCTGTTGCCAGGAGAAGTCTCTGAGACAATTCAATTGATAAAGAAATGAACTTTATTTTGGCTTTCGGTTTCAGTCCTTAGTCACTTGTCTCTGCTGCTTTAGTCTGATAGTGGGACAAGACATGAGTGCCAGAAAAGGCTGTCCATCCCATAGTAGCTGAAAAAATAGAAAGACAGCAGAAGCAGGGTCTCAATATTCCCCCACACAGACTCATCAAACTTCCTTTAACCATACATCACTTTCTGAAGGCCCAACCACCTCTCAGACTAGACACTAAGACTTCAGCACATGGGAGGGTAGAATGTGACTTCATGGTAGAGTGTTTGCTTAACATACTTGAGGCCCTGGATTCAGTTTTTAAAACAAACAAACATGAAACTTTGGGAAACATTCAACATCTAAACTAGGGCAAAGACCAAGGCAACATTTTCAATCCAGATGTAGAGAAAACTAAAGCTGAAGTTACCCATCAGATTTGCCTAAGGACATTGCTATGACTGACCCATCAAATGTACTTCCCAAGTACACATATAGATAACGGTGAGAACACATCATCAGGGCTTCCAGAATTTTTGTTTGTTTGTTTGGTTGGTTGGTTGGTTGGTTTTTTTATTTTTGTTTTTGTTTTTTGTTTTTTGTTTTTTATTTTTTTATTTTTTGAAAAGTAGAGTTTTTTTTCTAACAAGGATAAAGTGTGGATCTATACACAGCACTGGTAATACACAGAGATGTCAAGGTCACTGTGAGTATCCCAGCTGCAGCATGAGATAGGATGTTTTCATCAATGCCAATACCCTAAGTTCTGCTCTTCACTCAGCCTATTGAATCAAAGACTTTCATTGTGCCCTGTGGTTGGAATGAAAAACAAAGCTTGGACTTGAAAATTTCTAAATTTTATTACATTATTAGCAGGAAGAATCTATACATTCTACAGCCCAGTGGCCAGAACTTTTGAAGAATTTTACTTAAGAACTGAGTATTTAGAAATCAAATACAAACCCATATAAGAAACTTGCAGGCAGATTTTTCTTTTAGAAGCATTTAGCTTATGTGTATACTTATTGAGATTCTCCTACTAGTCTGAAAAAAATTTAGAGAGGCCGTTTGATCAGGAAAGATCAAAGAAATGGTCTGAGTTACCTAGCAGGAAGTGAGAGATACAGAGAGGAAGGCTCAAGTAAGGATACTGAACCTCTTCATTTTGTTATTGATTTCTTGTTTGTTTGTTTATTTTATTCATTCCCACATTTTTATATCTGTAATTTCTTCCCTGAACAAATGTGAAAAGTTTTTTTCTAAAACTTTCATGTGATTAACAAGGTCAGAATTCAGGAATAGGGCTTTTCAGACCTTGGGAATGTATGACTTCCTCTTGTATAAGCTTCCACATTGCTGTAGACTAGAGAGTTTCATGTTGTTACTAAAGGTGATTTATATATCCTCTTTCCCATCTCTCTGGAAACTTTCCACATTCTGTATACGCTAGTCTTGTAGTGTCTGATAAGTTTGCAAATATTCTGGTAGAATCTGAGCAATGCTAGACAGTACATTTGAGATTTTAAATTTTGAAAATTGTTTTGTTTTTGATTTTTGTTTATTTGTGTTTTGTTGTTTTGAGATAGGTTTCTTTGTGTAACTCTGGATGATCTGGAACTCACTCTGTAAACCAGGCTGACCTAGAACTCACAGAGGTCTGCCTGCCTCTGCTTCCTGAGTGCTGGAATAAAGGTATGTGTCATCACCACCTGGCTCAGTTTGAATTTTTTTTTAAATACTGTTTTCTTGACTAAATTCTGTGTGTTTTCTTTCTAGGTCAACAAGGAACTCAAATCTTTTTATTCAGAAAATTTTTCTTAGAACATTTTTACTCATTTTTAAATGTTTATCCTACTCCTTTTATCAATATTATCTTTCTGGAACTTCTGTTAGTTGGAATTCTTTCCCACATGACTGCATTTTTCTCAGTTGAATTCATCTTTTAGTCTGTCCACAGTAGGCTGTCTAGTGCATCAATTAGCAATCAAGAAAATGCCACACAGATTTGGCCTTCTAATGTAGGCAGTTTCTCAGTTGAGGTTCCTTCTTCCCAGGTGACTCTAGTTGGTGTCGAGTTGTCAGAAACTAACCAGCACCTTTGAAACCACTTTTTAGACCTCTAGTTACCTACATAGAATAGATAAATTCATGTCATTTCAAGTCACCTAATTTGGGGCAATCTATATGAACAATTGAAAATCAATACATTCTACTACCATAATTGTAATTTAAAGCATTTATCTTATTCCTAAATATTGGGGTTTTTTTTTTAGAGAATTCTATGTTTACACTATGAAGTAGTTTATTTTGTCTTTGATGACATTAAATGTGGAGTGTCATGTTTTGGGTACCTGTATCAATTCTAGTTTTTGTTGATGTTGTTTTGGTTTGGTTTGTTCTGTTTTCTGAAATCTTTTCAGATCTTTATTTTTGCTTTAATTTATTAGAACATTTCCACAAAAGCCAAGTGTCTCTGACTATATTTTTGGCTTTTATATTTTTCCACTTATTGAAAATAGATTGTTTTCATGTAATATAACCTTACTACAGATTCTCCTCCCTCTGCTCCTCCCAGTTTCCCCCAAAGTCTCCCCAGATCCACATCCATCCCCTACTGTTTCTCATTAAAGAAACAGGCTTATTATTATATCATATCATATCATATTATATTATATTAAATATATTCTATTATAAAATAAATGTAAAACAAAAACTAGTACATTGGAATTGGACAAAGCAAACAAACTGAAGGATAGGAGTCCAAGGGAAGGCATACACTTAAGAATCCCATTAAGAAATCAGGTTTCCATAAGTGTGTTAATTTATGTCTGGGTCTTCTATTTGATTCCATTGCTCAATATGTCTCTTTTTGTTCCAGTACCATGTTATTTTTATTACTATAGCTCTGTAGCACAACTTGAAATCTGGGATGGTGATGCTTTAGAAGTTCTTTTATGCCAGGCAGTGGTGGCGCACGCCTTTAATCCCAGCACTTGGGAGGCAGAGGCACCTGGATTTCTGAGTTCGAGGCCAGCCTGGTCTACAGAGTGAGTTCCAGGACAGCCAGAGCTATACAGAGAAACCCTGTCTCAAAAAAAAACAAAAAACAAAAAACAAACAAAAAAAAAAAAAAGAAGAAGAAGTTCTTTTATTACACAAGATTGTTTTATCTATCCTAGGTTTTTTGTGTTTCCATATGAAGCCGAAAATTGCTCTTTTAAAGTCTATGAAGAATTGTATTGAAGTTTTGGTGGATATTGCATTGAACCTGTATGTTGCTTTTGGTAGAATGGTCATTATTACTATATTAATCTTACCAACTCATGAGCATGGAGGAATCTTTCCATCTCCTGATATCTTCTTGAATTTCTTTCTTCAATACCTTGAAATTTTTATCATAGAAGTCTTTCACTTGCTTGGTTAGAATTATCCCAAAACACTTTCTATTTCTTGAAGCTACTTGAAAAGTATTACTTTCCTGATTTCTTTCTCAGTCCATTTCTCATTTGTATATAAAAGAGCTATTAATTTTTGTGACTTAATTATGTATCCTGCTACTTTGCTCAAAGTGTTTATAATCTGTAGAAGTTTCCAAGTGGAATTTTAGGCTCATCTATGTTACATATTTGAAAATAAAGATTTTGACTTCTTCTTTTCCAACTTGTATCTCCTTGATCTCTTTTAGTTTTCTTATTGCTCTAGATAAATCCTAAAGTGCTATATTGAATAGGTATATAGAGAGTGAACAACTTTGTCTTATTCCTGATTTCAATGAAATTGCTTTGGGTTTCTCTCAATTTATGTTGATGTTAAGAATTGCAATGTCCTTTTGTTCTATTTTTCCTTTGATGAGAGTGTCCTTCACTATCTCTTCAGATTAGTTTTGGTTTGAAGTCTACTTTTTTAGATATTAAAATGACTACACTTGCTTTCTTCCTGGGTTCCTTTCCTTCTTCCATCCTTTTCTCCTGACATGATGTCTATCTTTAATCTTAATTTGTGTTTCTTGGATGCAGCAGAAGTATAGAAGGATTGTTTTCTAATCCCTTCTGTAAGTTTATATCTTTTACTAGGGAACTGAGACTGTTGATATTGAGAGCTACCAATGAACTGTGTTTGTTGATTCTTGTTACCTTGTTGTTGTCATTGTTGTTATGGTGGTGATGGTGTTTGTGGTGGTGGTGGTGATGATGGTGGTAGTAGTGATATGTGCATGTTTTTCTCCTCTTTTGATCTCCTGATCTGGGATCATTTATTCCCTGTTTTGGTTTGGTTTGGTTTGGTTTTGGTGGGTATTTTTTGTTTGTTTGTTTAATTTCTTTAGGTTTGAATTTTCTTTCTAAGGCTCTGTAGGGCTAGATATGTAGGTGTATATTGCTTAAATTTGATTTTATCATGGAATGTCTTATTTTCTCCATCTATTGTGATTGAAAGTTTTGCTGGGTATAATAGTCTTGGATGTCATCTTTGGTCTCTTACAGTCTTTACAACATCTGCCCAACTCTTCTGAATTATAGCATATCCACTGAGAAGTCAGGTGTTATTGTAATAAATCTGTCTTTATAGTTACTTTGGTTTTCCCTCTTGCAACTTTCAATATATTTTTGTTCTGTATGTTTAGTATCTTTATTATTATGTGCTGAGAGGGCTTTCTTTTCTGGTCTAGTCTATTTGGTGTTCTGTATGCTTCTTGTACTTTTATAGGCATCTCCTTCTTTAAATTGGGGGAATTTTCATCTGATTTTGTTGAAAATTATTTCTGTATTCTTAACTCAAGTTTCTTTTTTTTTTTTTTTTTTTTTTTTTTTTTTTTTTTTTTTTTTTTTTTGGTTTTTCAAGACAGGGTTTCTCTGTGTAGCCCTGGCTATCCTGGAACTCACTCTGTAGACCAGGTTGGCCTCGAACTCAGAAATCCACCTGCCTCTGCCTCCCAAGTGCTGGGATTAAAGGCGTGTGCCACCACTGCCCATCCCTTAACTCAAGTTTCTTCTCTTTCCTCTGTCCCTATTATTTTTATATTTGTCCCTTTCATAGTGTACCAAGTTTTCTGGGTGTTTTGTGCTCAGAGACTTTAAATTTAACATTTTCTTTGACTAGGTTGTCCATTTATTCTATAGTGTTTGCAATGTCTGAGATTCTCTCTTCCATCTCTTGAAGTCTGTTAATGAGGCTTGCCTCTGAGATTCATATTTGAATTTCTAAACTTTTCATTTCCAGAATTCTCTGTTTGGGTTTATTGAATCTATTCCCACTTTCAGATCTTGAGCTGTTTTATTCTTTCCTTTCCACTGTGTGTTTTCATAGATTTCTTTAAGGGATTTAGTCATCTTCTACTTGAGGATCTCAATCATATGTATAAAGGCTATTTTATGGTCTTTTAATTCAAGTATGTTAGAATACATATGTTGGGCTCAGTGAAGACATGGTTTCCTGGCTGTTGTTGGTTGTACTTTTTTTGCTGGTATCTAGGTGCCTTGGTTTTATTAAGATTTGAATTCTAGGTGCTTGTCTTTGTTGGATGGATGTTATTTTCAGGTTTTCTGTTTCCTTCTCTTGTTTTTAGGAGAGTGTGGTGGCTGTATGTTCCCTGACAGAAAAGTCTTCTGGGATCTTGATAGGTGTGGCCACTGGAGGACTTATGAAAAGAACTTTCTACCTATCTTGCATAATTTCAGTTCCTTTTCTGTTTGTCTATACCTTAAATTTTCATATTATGAATTTATAACCTTTCTTTGGGGAACAACAAATGTTATATTCAAAGATTTGGAAGTCTGAGGTTTAGTGAGTGTTTGGTTTCAGACTGGGACAAGGGACTGAAGTGCATATTTTACATACCAAAGCAGACCTCCCTTCCGGGTTCTCCCAGCATCCCTCAGTCCAGCCCGTGGGCTGGGCTGCCCTTCCCCCAGAGGCTCCTCCCTATATAATCCAGACATTTTCATCTCTCTCTTCTCCTCTTCTCTCTCTGTGCACAGGCTCCTTTCTCTCTTTCTCTTTCTCTCCTGCACACCTCTCCTTTCCCCATGGTGAATTCCCTGGCCTTGGTCCTTGATGCCAGTGAATTGTCCTCCCTTCTGTAGCTTCCCAGTAAACATGTGTTTAATATAATCTAATTTGGCTTAAATGGGTGCATTTAACCAGCAATGGAGAAACAACCTATCAGTGAGAATATCATTTAAATAAAGATTTATAATAAAAATGTCTTTCACCATTCTAAATTGTTTTATTTACTTTTAATCTTATAACACAATAATTCCAAAGCTATTTCACCAGTATAAGTGATCCTATCATCCATTTTCTAACTTTTCAAAACAATCTTTATTTTTAAAGGACAAATAATTTTTGCAAAGGTGTTAAATTATTAGCACTCAATATATAACATATTACATAAAACATAGTTTACAGATTTAGTAAATGTGACAACTGAGTGAATTATGCACTGGTAAACTATTGTGTGTTAAGTACAAACATGTACAGGTGCCATTAGTGTTTTACATGGGATTTTTCAAAGCTTAGATAACTATGCAAGCTCAAGCATAT
>NW_022196912.1:65836788-65852354 GCF_008632895.1 Mastomys coucha
AAAAAAGACAAGATGAATATGAATACTTAAAATAACTACAAATGATTGAATCAGAATATAAACTATAGAAAATTATTTAGCCCCTTTCATGCCCACAGACTAATTGGAGGGAGTCCTTTCCTCAGTAGAGCCTCCCTCTTCCTGAACCTGTCAGACTGACAACTAAGGTTGGCCAACACACATATGCAGCGTCAAACATGAGAATAAGCATCTCTCCAGAGTCCTCACTGTCTCATGAGAATAAGCATCTCTCCAGAGCCCTCACTGTCTCAGTGCATCCTGGAGTCATGGCCAAAGGCATCTCTCCAGAGCCCTCACTGTCTCAGTGCATCCTGGAGTCATGGCCCCTTTGCCTCCTCCTTTCATAAAGGGTAGCTTCTGCTAAAATGAGTGACCATGAAAACTTAAGTATTTTCTTTTGTGTCTTGATTTTGTCATTAATAAAATGGGAAAATGAGACAATGATTCTTGTTCTCTTGCCTTTCAGAATCAACAGGAGGCGCTAATGAAGACATTTTTAAAAACTCCAGAGGAGCTTTAGAACAACAATTTAACATCATGCCGGAGAAAGAACTGTTCCCAGGGTGGGATACATCCTGGATAGGGCCTGGCCCAAAGAGGGGAAGCAGCAGCCCCCTCTGCTGATGAGAGAGCCTGGCTCTGAGTTTTCCTCTGCACTTCAGGATTCAGCTGCTTCAGTCTTCCCTCAGCCTCTGTTATTATCAATGCTTAATTTTAATGGATGAAGGGAGGATTTTGGTGTGGGTGGCTTGCTTCTTTTTGTTGTTGTTAAATGTAGCAACAAACAATCAAATCAGAGGAAGAAGAACACAAAGAAAGTGGGTCGTGAATACAGAAAAAGGTCAAGGCTCTACTATTTAGTGCAGTGTCTGGGGAACCATTAACTCCGCGGTGATTGGCAGTTTTAACAGTACCTTCTGCTCTCTTTTGCCAGCAACTATGCAATTATTCCAGGTGTTGTAGTGGAATGACTCTACCAAGTTTTATAGGATTAATCAGCATGTAAACGTTGGCAGGCTTCAGGCTCAGATCCCAGCTTCAGGTGTAGAGCTCAGAACAGATGGAGACAAACACTCCACGGGTTTGTCTTTTAAAGGGATTTATAAATTGGCTGTGCAGCCTCCACCCAGGATCCAGTTTACTTCATGACATTTTGCCTCAGAACAGTCTCTCTTTTCAGATTGCACCAAAAAAAAAAAAAAAAAAGGCCATCTGTGTGCTAAGGGGTGAGCTTGGTGCTAAGTGGTCAGATTAGTCCTAAGTGTATCCCAAGCATCTGTATCACAATTGCACATTTCCTCTGTGAACTTCTGAGATGTTTAAGTTTTTCATCTGTTGTTTATAACTCCATCATGTGCCATAACAGTGAATGCAAAAGGCAAACAAGGTCTCTATTACCTCCATCTGTCCGCTCCTCCTTTGGCGGTTGTCAAAGGAAGACTTAAGCAGGATTTGGAACACTGTGTGAGACTCATTGTCTATTATGTAACTATTTGGAATAAATTCTCCTACTCATGGGCTTCCTGAGGCTCCTAATTGCCTGCAGCAGTAGCTTTGGATTATTTGTTCTTGCCAAAAGCCACTTAGTCTCTGTCTGAGTAACAGGGCCTCCTTACAACAGGACCACATAGTGTACCTTGGCCATGGCAGGAGAGTGTAGAACAGGGCTGTGATGCTTCGTGGGGCCTTTCTAAAAGTTGGCACCCCTTCCTCACCTCAGGCTCCAGCTGGGAAGAGCTGCTCCTGAGCACACAGTTCTAATATGTTTCCCGTTCAAGGATGCTGTGCCCTGGTTTATCCAATCTGCTTGATCATCCTTTAACCCTAGAACAAGATAAACTGCAAAACCTATACTTATCAACCATATACTTTTTGTATATCAACCATATACTTATCTTCTGACTTCCTTTCCAAAGTTTGGCCTTGACTGAGGTTTCCTCACTTTTCACAAACAACCTATCCTTTGTATAAACAACTTCTTTAGGGCCTTGGTGAATCCTCTTGGGCAGATTTGAGACTCACTGAGAACGAATGTTAAAGGCTCTTTAATTGCTAGGTCCTGTCGCCTCTCCATGTGCATTACATGGGTACGTTAGTACTGCCACCATATTTATGTGAAAATCCTCTTATATCTTCTGATTCTCATTTTGTTTTCCTTGGTGGTCTTAATTCAATAGTACTTGAAGGGCCACCAGTGGTTAACAAGGGAAGTTTCCAACTCGAAATGGAGTTAAAGTAAATTTAGTTACCACAGAATTCCTTACTCTGGGGGAAATAAAGAACCAGAACTTCTCTGTGTGAAAATATGAGGAGGTGTAAGTGACCTGGACCTAGCAACTGTTTGTGTGTTATGGGATGTAACAGCACTGTAAGAGGAGAGTACCCCAGGGTGACAAATGTCTTCCTACAGAAATGTAAAGTCTTATAGAACTCATGTATGTGAAAAACAAAACAAAACAAAAACCAAAAATGCTAATGTCAATAAAAAGAAAAAGAGTGAAAATGAGGCCAGAAAGAGAGACTAACAGAAGAGACATTAAAGCTTTATCAAAATGTGGAGCATAGTTTCTGGTTTTCTTTTTCTTCTGCAGACTTTGTGGTCTTATTTAAGCACAAATAAAGCATGCGCATGTGCTATTTTCTTCACGGTACAACCTAGCATCGGGACTGGCGACTCCGATGGCCATGGCCGGCTGTGCTGCTCTTTCCACGGTAGTTTGTGGTTCTTGATGGAAGCATGAGGGATCTGGGCAGTAGGACTTGTTGCTCAGCAGCAGCACTTCATCTCCTTGAGTATGTGGACTAGGACCTTTGGGAAGCCACTGGCAGCATGGGCTTTGTTTGCTGCTTGCCCCCATGACCAATGTCGGACATCAGGTTCTGGTCCTTGAATTTTTTCCACGCTCTGTGATCAATACCTGGTGGGTTTTCACCAGTAGCACTTAATTTTGACATGTGATTCTGGTGCTGGAAACTGGCCCTTGTCTTTAGGATCTTGGGCTTCACCAGAAGTCTGAGGGAAATCACAATATCCGGCAGAATTTGGTAGCTACCTGGCAAGTAACATCAAGGAAGAAGCAGATCTTCATTTCTTGTCTTCAACCAGAAAACCAGATCTGATTTAGAAAGGAACAGATAAAAACTCAGAGTGTGGTCTGGAATCTCAGACACTGAGGGTAGAAGTTGACAGATCTAGAACTAGGCATAGCTAGAGAGGAGGGAAGAACACAGCGGTGGGACAACCGCTTTGGAGCAGACACATCAAGTCTTGGCCATGCTTGAGCTGGGGCTGGGGGAGAAAATGCTCCCCCCGCTCAGTGCAAGTGCTTCTCGTAGCTGTAGTTCCAGGCATTTCGTCTACACACACAAGGAGAAAAGCAATGATTTGTGTACGTGCTTGTAAGACATCTACCTGCAGCTATCAAGAATTACTGAGACTCACAGCTCTGTGCATAAGGAGTGACTCTTGTACCCAAAGTTTAATTGGTTAGAAAAATTATACTCCTACCATCTATCTGAGAAAGAAGGGATTTGGAAATCTAGGTAATAGCATCCAGCTGTTATGAGGTCATGCTTTTCAATACGTCATTACGCTATAAATGTAGCTAGACAAGCTATAAACATGTAAGGCTTATCATGTAGTATTAATACACTACAAAGCAAATTAGCTATGAACACTTGTATATATATATATATATACTGTAGGGGGAAACAACCATTTCCTAAGGAGTTTTGGCTGACTAAGGAGCATTTACCTCTATAAATGTTTACCAATGTTTACCTCTGTGCCATATCACCAGAATACTCTTTCATTAACACCTCAGGAACCAGGACCTAGTCAAAGGCTTCTGCAATTACCGGCCAGTTCTCAGCAGCTTTTTTGGTCCTGAATGTGCTAATCAGAAGCCTTTCACCTTCAAAGATGGCAGCCTAGCCTTTATGGCCTATGGGCTGTGGTCCTGACCCTTGGAGTCTGAAACAAAATTTATGCTAACATTTTAATATACTCTGATGCTGAGAACAACTACAAACACAGGATTCCATGCTCTCTTACAACCAATGTCTTAAGACTATAAAGGATAACATTATTAAATGTCTCTTAAAGCACTGAAGTTGTTTATACTTCTATCATGTGTGTGCGTGTCTTCTGTGAGCTTTAACTGTGCTAATATATGACAAAATTTCAATGCTTGTAGGCCATGTATATTTTAAGAAAAGACCTTAAAATTACATAAATGCACTTATATACAAATTTAAAGTCCCTGGGAATAATTGCACTGTAACACAGCCAGTATCAATCCTATTTTTAAAGGAATTGACCCTACACAATGAGTTTTAGCAGACAGCAAAACTTCTTGCTTCATTGGCATAGCACTCATGTGTCATTACCAGAAACTAGTCTAGGCATGGCAGCAGAGCCAAGACAGGATCCTGATTGAGTAGATATCAAAATCCCAGAAGACATCAGAAAAATCCACAAAGCCTTTCTAATTTCCGAAGTAATTAAATTATTCATTTCCTGCCTTCAAGGCTCGTCTATCTTTGGACTGCAAAGCCCCTGTTAATTCTTAGAAAGTAATTCTCAGTTAATTGGTTAACTAACTGTAGCCCACAGGTAAAGTCCCTCATTAACAAACATGAGGAAAAAAAAAAAGAGTGGACATAACAGAGAGACCTAAACACAGCATTTTGTCAATCTTTCACCAGAAATAGTACTTAAGGAACACTTTTTTTATGACCTCCTAGGTCTAATGGTCATTGCAAAATACTTCATGGTGTCCTTTCTTTACCCTAGGAGAGGGGGTGAGAAGTGATCATGACCATCAGGATGCATACCACACCAAGAAGAGCAGGAACTATAGTAGTGGCCTTTTCTGGCCTGTTCCTCTAGAACTTTATATCCCTTCCCCTGTCCATAAACCAGCCAGTTTCCCAAAAAGAAATAAAAGGATTTGCTTACTTGCTTAGAAAAGTAGGAAATGCATGCCTCTCGCGCCTTTGATCTTCAGGCTGCTCTGTCACTAACACCTCAATAACAAGGAATGAGTTAACAGCTTCTGCCACCATTGCCCAGTTCTCAGTAGCCACATCCACCATTAATCCTACATCAATTATTAACACCTAGAGTAAGGATTATACTCCTTAAAGAAAGCAGCCAGCCTGGTAACTACTTGATTAGAAGCAACCTAAAATATTTCTGTTTCCCCAGGATAGTAACTATGAGATTAAAGCAGATGATTTTTTTTTCTCTAACATCTGTTTAGCTGAACTACTCACTCAGAATGGAGCACCTGGAGCGTGTGTGTGGGAATGTACACATGTGTGTGTTTGTGTGCCTATGCATATACATGTGTGTGTTTATGTGTAGAGAGCAAAGTCCACCTCAGTGTTGTTTCTTGACAGCTTACCCACCTGTTTCTTGAAGCAAGATCTCTTACTGGGACTTGTTGCTGACCAGTTAGGCTGCGCTGGGCAGGTCTAGGCTAGGCTGGGTTGGGCTGGGCTGGCCAATGAACGCAAGGGATCGGCCTATGTTCCTGCTTCTCCAAGGGTAGGATTATAAACAAATACCAACATACACAGTTTATTACGTGGATTCTGGGATGAAAAGGTCTTCATGCTTGCAAAGTCAGAACTTATCTGAAGGGTTTGTTTGTTTTGTTTTTGTTTTTTGTTTTGTTTTGTTTTGGGGGTTCTTTTTTGTTTTTTGTTTGTTTGTTTGTTTGTTTTGGGTTTTGTTGTTGTTGTTGTTGTTGTTTTTTTGTGAGCTACCACCTCAGTCCCTGACCTTTCCTGCTTGGTTGGTTGGTTGATTGGTTTTGAAACTTAACTCAGTCTTCTAAGCCACAGTCTAAGATCACCATGAAGTCCTTTCTAAACTACCACTCAAAGGCAGGACTGTGCCATCTGTTCTTTCTTATATACCAACCTTCCCCAGCATAATCCCATGCAAAAGTACCTAGACTCGTTCCATCTGCAACAGAACAGAAAAATGGAGCAATAGAGAGAAACTTGAATATTTCTAAAACAGACTTTTTAGAAAGAACATATAATGTGTGTTTTTTTAAGTATAAATATTGGAAACGTTTTCCCATTGTCTAAGTTTCCATCAACATTAAAAAGTCCCTTACTCAGCCGAGCAGTGGTGGCGCACGCCTCTAATCCCGGCAGTGGGGAGGCAGAGGCAGGCAGATTTCTGAGTTCGAGGCCAGCCTGGTTTACAGAGTGAGTTCCAGGACAGCCAGAGCTATACAGAGAAACCCTGTCTTGAAAAAAAAAAATGTCCCTTACTCTCCAGCTGTGTTCCCCAGGCTTAATAGCTTCTGAAATCATTGGCATGCTTTAAAAACAAAAACAAATCTGTGATCATAAAAACTAAACTAGTAACCCTGCTAGAAAACCCCGAGGCCAATTTGAGACTGTTATGCATTTCTTACTCTTTCTGCTCTGTCCTCTTATATCCTATGTCTTTACACGGCTAAGATTTAAAAATATTTTTCCCATCACTACAGGTAATGCGCCTTACGCATGTAACTTGTATATGAGAAATTTACTACAACATTCTCCACATGAAAACTAGCTAGTTTTTCAATACACTCCAGAATATTAACAAATGCTACATATGAAAAAGATACCAAACCTATGAAGTTAGGGGAAAGTGAAATACAGTCAGATAAATAATTCAACTGTAGATGGGACATCTGTATCAACACAAGGCCCAGGGGACATTGCAGAAGAGGGACAGAAAGTGTAAGAGCAGAGGATGGGAAAGAGTGCTGTGCACTGCTGGATGTCACATGGCTGCTGCATACATGAAGTCACAGAAGCTGTGGTGACCTGCACTAGATCAAGCCAGTCAGCACTCCAGGATGGAGGGAGGGAGGGAGTCATCAGGCCTCACTCCTTGCTAAGGAACTAGTAGTAGTTGGTGCCTGCTAAAGAGCCACTTTTCTTTGAGGACTAGCCACTAGTGAGTTGCCCATTCCCCAGTAAAAGACCCTACAGCAACAACTTGTTTCAGTGGGTCTTAAAAATAAATACAAACAAAAGGGTTGAAGCTAGAAAGGAGGTATTCTGGGAGGAGGGTCAAAGAGGTTGAAAGGGAAAGAATGAAATAGGAGTAAAATATATTGTATATATCTATGACATTTTCAAAAATGAATAAATTTTAAATAGGAAAAAAGAAGCAGAGAAAAAAAAATAACTTCTGAACTTCTCAGAGCTTTTAGTGTTTTCAGTGTAATATGACTCACTAAGGAAAGTGTGTAAACTACAGCACCCCCAGTACCTCACTGCTACACTATGCAAGAACCAGCACTGCGGGCTGGGAAATGCAGTCATAGGGACTGGAATGTCTCTCCGCACACTGGGAGAGCCAATAAAGTCATAAATCAATTTGGCTGTATGCCAAAGTTTTGCACTGCAAAAAATTCCATTAGCCTGGAGGAATTTTCCAGTCTTCTTTGATAATGTGAATGTTTTAACCTTAAAACATTTATTACAAATTAATGATAAACCTTATGTGTTTGAACAGCATGAGCATTCAGACATGATGTGGTAACGTTTCTGGTAAACAAAGCATTCAAGCCTTTCTTCTCCACAAGGACATAGTCAATATCCAGAGTTAACCCTTTCCATTAAAGATGGAGAGAAGAACAAGCCTTGAATGTGGTAAATGTGGAGCAAGAATTAGAGGTCAGACCTTCTAGGATGCAGATGCTCTCTCCTGGTCCTAAAGTTCTCAGACTTTACGTGAGAATTGAAATTTTTACCTCAAAAGTTGTCTTTTTCAGTTTTTTATTCTTACTTTTCCAGGGCAAATTATATTCTGAAAAATGCATATAAAGTATTAACATCAACCCTCTCTTTTCCTTCCAATAGGTTGACAGTACCTAATGAGTTTCAACATTTTTAAGAGAGAAAAATAGGAGAGTCTCCTTTTTATGAAGTTGCAGAAGGCTGTGAAATATGTATGGTTTTATAAATGGCTTTTCATTATCGTATCATCAAAGACCATGGTGCCAACAAGATGAGAAGAATATCCCTCAAACTCTCAAGCCACAATATCATGAAATGGTGTATCAAAGCCTGTGGGAGACAAAAGTTGGGTTTTAGAGTGCTGTGTGGATACCTGTTTCTCTCAGCAAAATAATTCAGCCATTGTAATTATTTTTAACAGAATTGGGCTTCACACTGTGGGATAATGAGCTGGAAAATGTATTTGTTTTAAATAAAGGCATTTTCACACTACAAGAACACACAAACATCTCTGAAACCCAAATGCGCCCGTCCTGCATGCCTGGTAAAAGAGCCAATTTGATGTTATTTCCAACTGTGTGGAAATAATTTGCTACAAATTCTGGCTACAATGCAAACAGGTGCTTCTTGAAAGAAACCCCACGAGTCTGGAGTTGCCAAGGACTGGGACAGCTGGGAAGCGAGAAGATGTTTTTCCCTTAAACAGCACCCAAGCCGCTCAAGCCTATTGAATCCCTTCTCTAAGCAGTACTTTCAGTTGGTTATTTGTGGTCACAAGACTGGGATGACTTCTCCAATGACCTTGCAGATATTACAGAGCTGGGCATTTACAGGAGCAACACTAAGAAATCACAATTAACTGACACTGGGTGGGAAAAACAGCTCCTTAGGAGCCCCAGGAAGACAGTCAGAAAAGTCAGACCCAATGACCTTGAAACCAAACTCCAACAACTTTGCTCTTTGAATCAAAAAGACAAAGCTGAAACCATCTACAAGTAGCGTGAAGTGGACAGCTAAAAGAAAATATAGATGAAACAGTTTAGAATAACAAGAAAAAAGTGGAAAATTATCATATTATATGTGATTCAAAGAAAGGAATTGAAAATCGTACCTGGATTTAATGGCAGACTTCCAGGAGTCCAAAAATAATGTAAGCAGAAATGTTTAGATGGATGTTGTGTGCAGCAGAGTGTTAATGCTGTATTGTAAACATTCCTGATTCTTAAGTGCTTGGAGCTAGGATGTTAGTACTGCCTGGCATTTGTTGTGGGGAGGTGACAGGCAGGTGGGGAGGTTGGGGGGAAAGTTCTAGAGCATTGATTGGTTTCAGGTACTTCCTGAAGCCTTTGAGTTGTTTACTGCCTGAGCTTAAGCTGTTCCCTGAAAGGCGGACTGTCTCATTTTTCCCCTTGATTATCCTGTTGTTTTACCTCCTCTCTAATATTCTGGTTCTTAATGAGCTTTCCTGCAGGATGGAAAGTTTTACACTCAGAGGAAACATCTACGCAGCACCACTACAAAGAGAATATCTCCAGTATGGTAACAGTGTACCATGAACTAATTCCTCATCAAGGAATCCCAAGAATGCACTCAAAAATACCCTAAACTTCCAAACTCCATTCACCAAAACAAAGACAGTCTTTTGTTAGGCACTGGCTGCACAGGCTGAATCATAACTTCCGTTTCATCGTCACATAACTAATTTATGTAAAGCCCAAGTGTTGAACCAAATGTAATTAAGTGAGCTTTAAATGTCATATACAGGGAGAACTTTCCCCTTTATTTTATGTTGTGCCATGCACATGAAAATAGCTTGGTTGTATAAAACTGACTATTACTAAATTAGTTTAGGGAGTCTTAATGGCTCACCCATAAAGCAAATATTTTTCAATAGAATTGAAGTTGCTCCTTTTCCTGTAATTTCTTGACAGCTTTGGGCCAAGGAGTATTGCAAGAACTTAGCAAAGGAGAATTTAGAAACAAAAAACCTAGCATCTGAATTTGGTTAAATAAAGTGTTCCCAGGATCTTCCTCCTAACTTGTCCTTGAGAAAAGTGCATGACTTTGGAAGGGGTCAGGAAGAGCATCAGGAAAAAGTGTTGCCAATTCCTATGACATACGTATCTTAAAATCTCAATCTTTCCAAAGGCCGAGGCTTATTATGTGGAGAGCCTTTTGTTTTACTGAGCCCATTTTGGTTTGGGGAAAACTGAGGTGGTAAATTCATGAGTTAAATTCACTCTGTAGAGTTGAATGGAAAGAAATCCAAGAATATTGAGATGAAGTCACAGAATTAGGGAGGGATCAAGACACTGACTCTTGCAGATCTCTGTGCAATTACAAAGGAGCATGACAGAAAAATGTTCAGTGGTAACTGTTAGGTTTCTAGTACAGGCATGATTCCCTCTTGTTGAGTGGGCCTTAAGTTCAAATTTAGAACTTTGCACCACTAAGATACAAGGGCCACTACTGCACCTGCAAGAATACCTTGCCATGTCGATCATTGCTGTGGTTGATAGGCATAACAACCTAATGGGATTACTGATTGACTCTCTCCCTTGACAGTTTGCATAGCACCTTCTGGAACTATGGAAGTTAGACCACAGGAAGGAAGTTTTCAAGTCAGATGCAGCTACTCATGTCTAGAGGTGTCACAGATCTTAAAGGAGAACCTACTTCTGCCAATTTACTAGACCAAAATAGGTACTAACTGTATTCTAAAACTTAACCTATAGCCACAGATAAGTGGATATTGGTCAAAATATAGAGATCAATAGCTTCTGGGAGTGCCAAGTCTCAATTGATAGATCTACAACACAAGACCTACATCTAAGACTTGGGAACATTAAAGAAAAGGGATGTAAAGAGTTTTAAGAGTCAGAGGACCAGAAAGCTTGCTGTGAGATTATGTCTTCTAGAGACAACAGGAAGCTATACCCATGATAACTCAACAATAAGGCTATATAAACAATACATGAACAACAAGGACACCAATAGACATGCTAACATGGAAGGAGGAAATCTCATGGGTTCCACACATATACAGAGAACTACAAGCAATTAAGGAATGTTGAGAGAGAGAGAGAGAGAGAGAATTCCTCTTCCAGGAATAAGCTCCTTAATTATTTAACCACTAACAAGTGGTCTGTGTTGAAATCATATACACAGCAACAGCAACACTAAATGAACTCAGCAGGTTGTCTTCAAATTTGTGTGTGGGTGGGGGAGGTGGGAGGGTGTATGTATATAGTGTATGTACCTCATATTCTCAGGAATTTGAATACTTGGTCTCTATTTGGTGATGATGTTTGAGGAAGCTTAGAGGGTGTATACCCTTGCTGAAGGAAGTGTTACTGATGTGGGCTTTGAAGTTTAAAAGCTCTATCTCCTACTATCCACAGTTTCTTCTATCTGCTTCCTGTTTGGGGTTTGAGATATGAGCTTTCAGCTGCTGCTCTGGCCACCATGTCTGCCTACTGCCATGTTTCCCTACTGTGATGGAAATAAACTCTTATTCTCCTGAAACTATAAGCCCAAATTAAACCCTTCCTTTTATAAATTGCCTTAGTTATTAAAGCAATAAAAAGTTAAACACACATACATAACAATAAAATTGAAAAGGATTGGAGAGAAGAACATGGGGAGGGTTGAAGTTTGGGCAAATAAGAAAAAAGGGAAAGAGGAAAAATAATGTAAACATATTTAAATTAAAATTTAAAAATACTTTAAATACCAGGCATTCCCAATAGATTGAGAAGAATTTAAACCCTGAATTAATTCCCTAACAGGTTGTGTGGTTTCATTTTTAGTAAGAAAGTAAGGCTTTCATTATCTCTTATATCCTCTTATTTAAATAAAAACATCTTGTGTGTTCTTTAGTATTTAATTATTTTTTAATACATTCCCCTTTTTTGTCAAAATAAAGGTTTACAAACTTTTCTAAACACAAGAATATCTTGTTCCTTCTGAAAAATGAAGGACTACATTGTACCTCCCAGTAAATACCATTTTCTTGCATTTATCTCTCAGAGAAGGCACACAGTGAACTTCAGTATTTTTAGTCAGCAGCTAACATTTGTCCTTGACAAACAGAAGAAGAAATGCTGAAAAACACAAATTTTATAGTATTAAAGTAGATTACATTTTTAGCAGGGAAAAGTTTAGAAACATTATTTTGTCACATAGCATGGTTCTGACTTACTTGCATCAGCAAATGGATATTGTGTGTATATTTTTTACACAGTATTTAGAGGGAAGGTAGACTCGGAATCCCATAAATAGCAGTAAATCACTTTATTACATTATCTGTTAACCAGATTTTAGCTCTACCTCACTTCCTCCTTCTATCAGACTGGAACAATGAATGCTACATCTATAAATAACACTCATTCAGTTATCATCAAAATACATGACAGACAACTTCAGCTTCTGCTTCCTCACTGAAGCTATGTGTTGCTAATTGCTTTTGTTTTCATACTCTTTTATTTTTAATCACAGTGTAATGAAAACCCTCATTGGAAAGATGTATATATAGGAAAGATATATATATATATATATATATATATATATATATATATATATATATATATGTATGTATGTATATATATGAAATCCTATCTTAATTTCCACTTGCACTCTTAAGAGATTGCAAACAAAATCTCTTGCATTGTATGGAAGAATAACCTGTTAATAAAAATGCTGCTGGCCTATTAGCTTAGGCAGGAAATCAGGAGGTAGAAGTTCCAGTAGAGACAGAGGATCCTGGGGAAGAGTCAGGTGCAGGAAAGAGGATACAACCCCACAGACGGAGAAAGCTGGTCACATGTAACTGAGGACTGTGTACCCAACCATGTGGCAAAACTTAGAATAGAATAATGGAATTATCCCTAACATAAAGTTTCTGTAGCTATCATCTTTCATGAACATCATTTAATGTTTGGTGTCACTGCTTATGCTAACACATTCTATATGCTAATCAATGAAAGTTTACTTAATCTAAGACAGTGGGGAATATTTCAAAATGTTTTATATGAATTATAGTTTTAATTGTATGAATTAAAATTGTGTACACTTCTCATCTACAGATTCTTCCCCAGTGAACTTTACTTGTTAGAGCAACCTGTCTATTTTGTTTATTATTATTATTAATTTTTTTAATCAACATTTAATTTCTGCAACTAAAAAAGCATATAGATAAAAAATTAGAGGGCCATGATGGATGTGGTGGCTTGAATATGTTTGGCCCATGAGAAGTGGCACTATGAGGAATACTGGCCTTGTTGGGAAAGGTGTGTCCTTATTGGAGAAAGTACACCATTGTGTGAGTGGACTTTGAATCTCCATATAATGTGAAAGAGACCCACGGTGTCAGGCTGCAGAAGAGGAAGTCTCTTCTTGGTTACCTTCAGATGAAAATTAAGAGCACTCTTAATTTTGAGAACTCTCTGCTACTCTAACATTATTTCTGAATGTATGCTGCTATGCTTCATACCATGATAATTGTGGACTCAACCTCTGAATGTGTGAGCCAGCCCCAATTAAATGTTGTTGTCTGTTATAAAAAAAAGAATAATGGAATTATCAAGTTATGAGATAGTTGGGGAACATGCCTAGCTATATGGCCTAGATATTTGTAAATATATTTGAGTCTCAGTCTTTATTTCCAGGAGCTTGGAGCCAGGAGGAACATGGGCTTGCAGAAAATGTACTACAACACTTTAATACTACCTGCCTCGTGAGAAGGATTAGCTTCAATTGTTATAAACTTTAATCTGTCTGATTTTATTACACAACATTATTTGAATGTTTCTGGCTTTAGGGTTATATCCAGATTATTGACGGGAAGCGCTTTATTTTGTTACTATAAAATCCCTGAAGGATGTGTATTTTCTAAGGGTGGGTTATAAAGACAGAAGTCCATACTCAATGTTACTCAAATCTCATCTGCCAGCTTGCTCCCTTCAACATTCAGATTCTAAAGCCAAATGATTAAGTTTCCAACTGTGATTTCTGATGTTAGCTTTGCTTTTTTTCCAAAACGTTTTTTCTTTATAGTATTTCAAGTTTCCTTAAATTCTTAGGGTTTTTTTTTTTAAAAATAAAGTCTAATGTCTGAAAGTGATTTAACTTTTCCCTCACATTTTTAGTTATCCTTGGTATATTTATCTATATTAAAATTTTTTCACTAATGGAATATTTTAAAGATTTTTAAAAAGAAGAGAATTCTGTGTGTGTATGTGGATAGACCTTAGGGCATGAACAAGACAGTGTGATCCTAATCACATGAAATCTCTAATGCAGTCAAAACTCAGAAACAGACAGAAGAAAGGGTGGGGAAAAGCAGACGAGGAGTTCATACCTAATGAGTTTCAGTTTTGCAAGACGATAAAATTTTAGAGATCTGTTGTACAATGTGATTATGCATGACACCTCTGAACTCTACACATAAAAGTGGCACAGATGGTCAGCTGAATGCTTTCATTTTCTCATGGTGTTCTGAACTCACCATACTGTCTCTTGATAGGCCCCTCTTTTCATTCACTGTATTCAGCATATGTTTAGCTTTATAATATGAGAAATCAAATCTTTCTCAGTCCAAGAAATGTTTCTTCTTTTACCGATTGAACATTTCTAGGAGCCACAGAGGTCCTTGTCCTCACAGATAAGCCTAGAGAACCTGGACTATTTAACACATAGTGTTATTCCTTCAAACAAAGGAATGGATAACCTTTGTCCACCCAGAAGACTGAGGAAGGATGGACTGAGGTCTGCATGGCTGAGACCACATCAGACTCTCCCCTAGACCCTTATCATATGCTTTTTTTTCTTCTGCCCCAGACTATTATCAGGACCTGGATTTTTCCGAACTCATCTTTACAGAAAATGCCACACGTATTCTGCACAGAGTTTTAATGTAGCCACACACAATACTTACTTATCTTAAGTCATTTTATTATTTTTTCTTTTTTTTTTTTTTACACTCCAGATTTTATTTCCCTCCCAATCCACCCTCCAACTGTTCCACATCCCATACCTCCTCCCTGCCTGTCTCCACGAAGATGCCCAACCCCCACCCCACCAGACCTCTAAACTCCCTGGGGCCTCCAGTCTCTGGCCAGTTAGGTGCATCTTCTCTAACTAAACCCAGACCCAGCGGTCCTTTGCTCTGTATGTGTTTGGGGCCTCATATCAGCTGGTATATGCTTCCTGGTTGGGGATCCAGTGTCTGAGAGATCTCAGGGTCCAGGTTAATTGAGACTGCTGGTGCTCCTACAGGGTCGCCCTCCTCCTCAGCTTCTTCCAGCTTTCCCTAATTCAACCACAGGGGTCAGCAGCTCTGTCCATTGGTTGGGTGCAAATATCTGCCTCTGACTCTTTCAGCTGCTTATTGGGTGTCTCTGAGGGTGGTCATGATAGGTCCCTTTTTTTGAGTGTTCCATAGCCTCAGTAATAGTGTCAGGTTTTGGGGCCTCCCCTTGAGCTGGATCCTACTTTGGGCCTGTCACTTGACCTTTTTTCCCTCAGATTCTTCTCCATTTCCATCCCTGCAGTTCTTTTAGACAGGAACAATTATGGGTCAGAGTTTTGACTGTGGGATAGCAACTCCATGCCTCACTTAATGCTTTGTCTTTCTGCTGGAGGTGGGTTCTACAAGTTCCCTCTCCACTCTGTAAGGCATTTCATCCAAGATCCCTCCATTTGAGTCGTGAGAGTCTCTGACCCTCCCAGGTCTCTGGATACATTCTGGAAGTCTCCCCACCGCCCCACCCCCGCACCCCACCCCCGCA